>NC_134483.1:315269702-315569702 GCF_040206685.1 Ascaphus truei
CCGGTTGTATTGTAGGGCTATATATATGGGTCCAGGGTTTTCACCACTCCGGGTTTGAATCAGAGACTACGGGTTTTAGCCACGTGTCTCCGGGCTATGTTTTGCCTGGCAAATCTCCGGGTGGCGGTGGCGGCATCTCCCAGCATCTTCCTGGCATCTCCCCCTAACAAATCCTGTCATCATTGCTGGATGACGTCAAATGGTGCCATGACAACGGGACGCGTGACATCACGTCGTCATGTGACGCCTGTTACCATAAAAATTAGATGCTTTGTGATGTCACAACGTTATGAGGCATCACGTTGCCATGACAACGGGGTGTCACGTGATGCCTCGACGCCATAAGGCATCCCGTTTTCATGGCAACATGATACCACGTAGCATCCCATTGTCATGGCAAAGTTGCGACATTTGATGTTGCGCAGCCATGTTGGCGGGATTTGCTGGGGAGGTTGCCTGAGGAGGAAAGGGAGACGCCACCACCACCGAAGGTAAGAGAAATAAATATATAAAGAAGATAAAGGTAAGAAATGTTATCTCAGGGTTAGCCTTCAATGAGTGGCGTAGTAGACATAGACGGGCCCCTGGGCAAAAAGAAATTGAGGGTCCTATTAATATTAATACGGACTGTCATTTTTTTCTCCCTACCCCATCCTCTCCCTGATCCTCTCTCATAATCCCTCCTCATCATCTCTCCCCTTCCTCCTCATCACCATCATCAGCTCACACCTCATCATCATCACCATCATCATCATCAGCCCCCCATCGACAGCTTCCCCCAAACTCTCTCTCTCCCCCTCAGCTGTCTCTCCAACCTCAGCTCTATCTCCCCCCTCCCCTCATTCTCCCCCCTCCCCTCGTTCTCCCCCTCTCTCCCCCTTTCTCCCCCCTTCTCCCTCCTCCCTCTCTCTCCCCCAGCTCTCTCTCTCTCACCCCTCAGCTCTCTCTCCCACTCAGCTCTCTCCCCTCTCTCTCTCACCCTCAGCTCTCTCTCCCCCCTCTCTCTCCGCCCCTTCTCTCTCTCCCCCCTCCCCTTCCCCTCTCTCTAACCCATCTCTCTCTCTCCCCTTGTCTCTCCCCACCTCTCTCTCCCCCCTTCCCTCTCTCCCCCCTTCTCTCTCTCCCCCACCCCCAGATTTCTCTCTCCCAGCTCTCTCTCCCCCTGCCCCAGCCCTCTCTCTCACAGCTCTCTCTCCCTCTCCACCTCAGCTCTCTCGCCCCACCCTCTCTCTTCCCCAGCGCTCCCCCTCTCCCAGCGCTCTCCCTCTCCCTCCCTCTCTCTCTTTCTCTCTCTCTTCCCCAGCTCTCTCTGTCTCTCCCAGCTCTTTCTTCCTCTCCACATCAGCTCTCTTTCTCTGCAGGTCTCTCTCCCCCTCAGCTCTCTCTCTCCCAGCTGGCTTTCTCCTCTAGCTCTCTCTCTCTCCAAGCTCAGCGCTCTCCCCACAACTCTCTCTGTCTCTCTCTCCCCAGGTCTCTCTCCCCCTCAGCTCTCTCTCCCCTTCAGATCTTTCTCTTTCCCCTCAGCTCTCTCCCTCCCCCTCAGCTCTCTCCCCTCAAATCTCTCTCCACTCTCTATCCCTCTCCCTAGCTCCCTCTCCCTCAGCGCTCTCTCTCTCCCTCAGCTCTCTCTCTCCCCCCCTCAGCTCTCTCTCATCCCCCTCCGCTCTCTCTCCCCCTAAGCTCTCTCACCCCTCAGCTCTCTCACCCCTCAGCTCTCTCCTCCCCCAGCTCTCTCACCACCCTCAGCTTTCTCTCCCCCTCAGCTCTCTCTCCATCCACTCTCTCTCCCTAGCTCTCTCTCCCTCAGCGGTCTCTCTCTTTCCCCCCAGCTCTCTCTCTCCTCCAGATCTCTCTCCCCTCAACTCTCTCTCCTCCTCAGCTCTCTCTCCAACTAAGATCTCTCTCTCTCCCCCTCAGCTCTCTCTCACCCCTCAGCTCTCTCTCACCCCTCAGCTCTCTCCCACTCAGGTTGCTCTCCCCCTCAAGTCTCTCTCTCTCTCTAACTCTCAACTCTCCCCTTTCTCTCTCTCTCCCCCTCAGCTCTCTCTTACCCATGTCTACCTTTAGCGGGAGGAGATGATCAGAGGAGCAGCCGGCAGAGCAGCTGTGGCAGCAGACACCGGATGTCAGAAAGACTTCCGGGTCAGACTGCTAGAGGGCGCTCCTCCCAGCTCTGCTTGCACAATCAAGAGAGTAGCTGAAAGCCCCACAATATAGTAATTTATGTGATGATTGACCCTGTCTTGTGGGATAAAGTTCAGATGGTTACTCAGAAATTTTAAAATGCTGGAGGCAGATAGTTTAGAATCTGTAAACCAGCCACCCAAGTTGGTATTTTATTTATATGTCAGATGTGACTTCGGTTAAGTACTTAAATATAGAGTGGGATGAGAAGATCTGTGATGAATGTGACTATGAGTATAAATCAAAACATTTTTAAATAGTTGAGTGGATCATTTGCTGTTTCTGTACATACTAAAATACTGCAATGGGAAGAATTGCCACATTTGCCTGTTTTTGTATGAAGGTGTCTCAGATTTAAGGGGCTTGAATTCTATCATTTCTAATAATTAGGTCAATAAATGTACACATGAGCCCTTAACCTGTGATACATGTAAAGAAACAAAGCACAAACAACATTAATTACATCATTTCAACATATGGGATATTCCTGACATCTTGATAAATTACCCCCCTATGAGTGAGAATCTGAAACCCTATAATGTAAAGACTAAAGGGGTCGTTTATCAGTTTTGCTCCACTTTGCTTTAAGGAAGGAGCAGCATCATTTATCAAAAAAAATTCTCTTTTAAAGCTAACAGGATATTTTCTTGATAAGTATTTGGCTGTTTCTTACCTTGTAGAAAAAAATGGTGGCTATCACTTGATAAATGACTCGTCTTCATCTCTGTGTTGGTAGATGCTTTGTATAATAAATAAATAATACATAAAAGTGTTGCCTCCTTCCTGCCATTGCATTAAATTGGCTTCTGCTCTTTATTGTAGCTCCAGCTTACCACTTTTACCCCACTCTATCACCACTCTGACACCACTCCAAGTCCACCATTGTCACAGGAGATAATGAAATAAATTGTAGTTTATTCGCTTAAATAGGCATACAAACAGTGAAACACAAAATACAGCCGAAAAGCACACTTACTGGGAGTCTGGGGGTCGAAAACCAGACTGTTCAAGGTGCAGGGAACTCTAAATAAGAGTTTTCCCCTGACCGGGACTTACCTCGAAATCCTCTGGTTCCCAAATCGGTGTGACGTTCCCCACACCACCGCTCGCTTCTCTTATGAGAACTTGGACTTTTTCTTGACTGGGTAATACCAAACTCCTGGAACTAAAATCGGCTTGCAATCCCAGCCGCGACCGCTATGTTAGATTATTAGAACTTGGGCGCAAAAAGTGGGACTTAGAAACTGTTCTGGCAGGCTTCTCAGGTTGAATACTGAAGCCTGTGCTCTGCTATTCGTGCACGAGTATCTTTGAAAAGCCCGCCCGTACATCTACCGCTGGAGATCTCAAATCTGATTGGCTCAGACGTTTCTTATAATATTTGGAGTTTCATTCACAAAATACTGCAGCCTATCACATCATGGGAACTTTCATAGTAGCCAATCAGAGCGAAGCCGGTATAGAAAGCCGGGTCTGCGGGAAATCTGAAATTGCCAAGGGACATGCACAAGTTCGACACCCCTGTCCCTGGCTATCTCATGCCACCTGCTGGGTCAGGCTCCTCCAGGTCTGGCCGAACAAATGGCAGCCCGGACGACTGCCATTGATCCCAGGACATGGTTTTTGAACCTTTCCCTGTTACCCAAATGTCTTTCCCACCTCTGGCATCCTCTAGTTACTTTAATCTCTGATGTCCAGAAGTCTTACTGGCACCAACTTGGTAGCCCTGGCAGCCTGACTGGGCATCGGTTCCAAAAGTCCCAGCTGATTTACATTGTACAACAGTACATTACAGCAGTATCACAGTATTAATACAAAATATACGTTTAATGCCTTCCTAAGTCTCTGGGTATGGGGAATACAATAGAAAGAGGCACTTTTATTTCTATCAGCCCTTATTCCTCATACACTATCTATGGGATTTAGACTGGATTCTGAGAGTCCGCTCACAACCTCATATATTGTTGGAGCACTCATGAACCCAATACAGGTTCTGAGATACCTGGGCATTAACTGGGATATCCCTCTTAACCTAGGGACACCTTATAGTTACAGGGACACCTTTCATCCCTATTCCCAATTTACCGTTCTGGGCTGTGCTGAAACGGGGAACCCTAGCGGTGAGTCGCGCAAGCGTTTTCAGGGGGAGATAGTGCTGGGACAATGTGCCTACATGTATCCAAGAATCAGGCACGATTCTCGGGTACATTTTTAGGGGAACCAACAACTCCGGACCCCAACTACCTAGGCACACAGACAACTATTTCTCCGCAACTCTCCCCCCCCCCTCCCCCCTTCCTTGAAACTCATGCCCTAGCAATCCCTGCTCCCTGGCATCCCTGAAAAGGTAAAAACTCAAATTTTCATTATTAACACAAATAACAGGTTATGCATATAACATTACTGGGCTTAAGAGCTAACACTCCTGAACCCTTATATACGGATCAGGGTAACCATTCATGGGTTTTACCTTTATTGAGAGCCTGGTTACCCCCTACCGTCACAGCCATGTCAATTAATCTTTATGCAAAACACTTGATTTTCCCCCTCCCTTTTCCTACAACAGTACACAATTCAAGTCACTTCCAATGTACATAAAAGTTCTAAAAACAGTATGGTCAACTAGTTAACTTATACATTAGGGCTCTATGTATCAAAGGCAAAATGTTGGCACAAAGTCATTATTTTGTCATAATTTGCTTTGAAATCACGGCTACCTGAAGAAGCAAATATTTGCAAAACGCGTTGTTGGCCGTGACGTCGCTACTCAGAGCTCCAGACAGCCTGCGTACTTTAATTATGCGTTCCAGACCAGCGGATGCTGCAGCCTGCTAGCCGGATGCGGAAGTGGGTTTTCCCCTGTGCCGCAGCTATCAGTGAGACGCCGTGCTGCCACATTGTGAATGCTCTTTCTGTCGGAGCCATCTACAGTAGCACGATATGTGAGCGCACTATTGCTTTAATTGCTGTGTACATATATACATTTGTATACCTATCTCTCTGTGCAACATCCATTTTTGAGGGAGATCCTTTGCCTTATTCGTGGGGAGGACTGCCTTCCTGCCTTCCACACACCACTTGACTACAAGACCCAGGGGAGACGGAGGCAAACAGATACCTTTCAATGCATGTCGTTCTCACATGGCCATGTGTGTAGTGGCATTGCCCACTTGATATTGTTCTCATATCATCACCTCCCTTGGATTATAGACATTGTTGCACTATTAAATTGTAATAACCACAATCTTAGACTCACGAGTCAAATAAACTCTGAGAGAATTACGTTTCTGGACCTTAACATCTTCAAAAACTCAGAGGGTACTTTAACAACCACAGTGCACACAAAAAAGACGGCAACAGATAATTTGCTTTTGGCATCAAGCCACCACATCAAACCCCTTGTCCAGGAAAACCGATCGGTCAGTTTCTTCGGGCTAAACGAAACTGTTCAACTGAAGAGGCCTTTGAAGAACAGGCAGACATTATGAAAAATAAATTCTCTGACAGGGAATACAATAAGACCTGTATTAATAGAGGCTATAAAAGAGCCAAAAACACAGATCGCGCCAGTTTGTTGTATGGAAATAAAACAGAAAGAGACGTGACACAACCTATCAGAATAATAGGTACCTACAACAAACAATGGAAAAACATCCGAAAAGTGTTGAACAAGCATTGGCACATCCTTTTGGAGGATGAGGATTTGAAAAACATTCTCAAACCCAAAGCGTCTAATACATTCTGCAGACCAGGGAATATGGGGGATCATTTGGTGCATAGTCACTATAAAAGTGCTAGGCAAGAGACATTACTAAGATCAAAAATGGTGGGAACATACACATGTGGAATCTGTAAAGAGTGTCAGTTTATAAAACTCTGGCACGCCGTGTGTATTTACTGTATGTACCGTCTAATACCATTGCTGACTACACTGCACCATATTCTGCTATGTTTATTACTTTTTGTTGATATGGTTACTCTTACATAGACATTGGTGCATTGCTATTTTAAGCATTAGCACCATTACACTGTCATTTGCAAATCACTATCTATAGTATACAGTGCAACTATAGGCTATACCTCCCTGTGGATATATTACACCTTACCACAGGTTATTGACAACACTGAGACACATTGCAGTATTGCTGACAGTGGGTTGTCAGTCTATCATACCAGCATTAACATTGGCAGCTATCCCCACAGCACACGAGTACACTACTCTACACGCCATTGTTATCTCCATTTGTAGTTATACATTGACACACAACTATTTAGCGTGTAGAGTTGTTGTCCTGCACAGGCTCAATCCACATACCACCAACCCATGATTGTGTTGGAACCTCTGTGCATACATTATAGTGGTAAGGAGTTATTACCTTACACTGTCTTGTGATATATGAGGGTACTATTTATCTGTTATTCCATCTGGGTCTGTCATAACCTTCACATCTGATATCATCATTGTAGGTTACTTTAGCAGGTTGGTTCCACGTCAGGCAATCATAGGTTGGTTTGATCGGTATGCTGTGCCAGTGACTGCATCTTATATCTGTACTAGTATTAGACATCTTATTTATATACACAGAGGCACTCATGAGGTACAGTTGCCTTATCATGGATAGGAGTCTTTAGATGGAAACATTGCATACTTGCCCTTCCTATTTGGTGCTTAGCATACACTTGGCAATACACCTTTAGCTCAACCCTACCACCCCCACCCCACTCCCATCCTATTTGTATTACACCAGTTACACATTATGACTTTCATGCATGTAGAATTTATTTGAATATGATACCTAATAAATGCTATGTACTATGTAATACATGCATCTACTAATGAGCTTCTAGCAAGAGAGAAGTTGATAATACACCTTTCTCTCTATTTTTTGATTAAACATTACATTCAGCTCATCTGATGCACCCAATGCCACTCTAGGCATGTGTGGGCGCACTCATATTTACAATCATTATATTATATTATATTATTAGTGAGCAGTATATTCCGTTTGTGTTTTCAGTTTATAAAACCCTCCAAGAAGTTCTTCAATTACAACAATATGAAAGAATATGGTATTAAACAGGTCATCAATTGCAAGACTGTGGGGGTAGTCTATTTGGCCACATGCGATTGTGGAGCAAAGTACGTTGGCAAAACGTCACGTCACATCAATTTAAAACATGTATCATAGAGCATGTGGGAACCATTAGAAACAATCTGGATACCCCCATAGCTCGGCATATGACCCAAGTACATACTGTATTGTTGATCCTAAACATATCACATTTCAAGGAATAGACCATTCTTTCATTAGGGATACGGAAGGGCGATTTAGATAATGTTCTATTAAAAATGGAAGCAAGATGGATTTAAACCCTGCGAACCCAAACTCCGAAAGGGTTAAATGAGTGTTTTGCATATACAGCATTTCTTTCAAATACATTTGTTTAGTCCTTAAGCATAACAGCAACGTTGCATAAGTTGTATTTAAACTTGCATTTATTTAAAATATGCAAGGTAATTATACATACTGAGGATTAGGTATTAACATGAATTGATTTTTCAGCAAATATGTGAGATACATATGATCCGCATTACAGTATACACAATATCTATCATGTTAATATTACTTAACAAGTAACCCCATGAAATAATAGACTATATACTGAGGGTCTTATATACAACCTTTTAGAAAAATATCATCAAGATTGAATGGAACAAGTTGATTTGACAATATCATTGTTGCATTTACCTTGTGAAGTTCAACAGCTTAATAGATACATTTCTGGACAAAGAACAAAATGAATAATGTATCTACATTATACAACTACATTTGACACTAATATAATATAATTACATCACATTGAACCCTGGTTCCATCCATGTTTGCACGCATGTATCTTGCTATGTAGTCACATGAACTAGTGACAGCAATATTAACTGCCCACACATTATATCTCCCTATCCCTGCTAATTTGCTTTATCTGAGCAAAGATTGGTCATTCACATATTTAGGGAATTATATTACCTGTATAGTTTAATTCTGGTTTTAACTGTAAGTAATATGCTCTTACTTTTAAATTGGTGATTCTCTGCGAGTAACCGTGGTTCCCAGATTGGAGTAATTGACGCTTAAGACTCAAAGAAAAGATTGGATTACCATGGCAATCAGGGACTATAAGAAAGCGGCGAAAGAAGAGACCCGAAGAAGTTCCAATGGGAACAAAATACGTCGTGTCGGAATGATGCGTAGACGCTGACGTCATCAGCGCGACAGAGAAGCTGAGACTCTAGGTCTCAGAAAGTGCTTTGGCAGTGTTATCATTATACCATCATTGCTTGAGACTCTACTTGCTATATTAAACTAAGATGCGGGCCCCAGGAGGCAGCCACTAGCTGCAGTTAGCTCCAACATTGATTTATTGTAAATTGCACTGTTCATTTTTTGTCTCTCACAGACGTGGCTGTTTACACCACTCTCCCCATTTTTATCACAGGGAAACCGGTCGTAGAGAGAGTGTTCAACAGTAGTTCAGGGAGGTACTACCCTGATAACATCACGTAGTGGTCACTCAGATCAAGCAGTGACCCTTGTTTTGTGGTACGTGTACAGCATATAGAGGACAATATACAGTGTACAGTATATGGTTTTTTTATTTTTTATTTTATACATTGAGGCATATTTGTCTGTTACATTATTCCTTTACCCAGCCCCTCTTATGATAGGCTAAGGCCGTATATATTCACCTATCACTTTTTTTTAGATCAATATAGTATGCATATCAACTACACCGAGACCAGAATCTAACTGTATGCCCCAATTAATAAGGGATATTATATACAGTACCTAGTTCTGTTACCATAAAGTACATAGATGTGTCTTTCATGAGTATGTATGCTCATGAAGCTATTTTCCTGTATTAGCCTTCACAGGGATATTTACTGGAGTATACAGGATATATGTCTGTTCAGGTAAAATTCTAGTAGAGCATCAGGGTCTCTAAGCGCTTATTTAGATTTTAATATTTTTTTGTTTTCTTCTCAATAAATTAATTATATATATATATATATATATATATATATATATATTATTTAAATTCAGTAGAGGTTGAGTGCTTATAGAGGGATTTCTTTTCTCGTGTGCTCATGGTGTTGTGTTGAGGATGGTGTAGGTGGTGCAGAAACGACACGCAAAGGGGTATCAAGCAATGCTGAGTCTTATGGGATCCTTGTGTGACGCTTGTGCTCCCCACACAAGCGCAGGTAAGGGGAAGGACCCGGTAGCGAGGTGGGGAGGCCGCAGGGGATACGAAGGGAGTAAGTTGCCGCGCAGCTGGGGATCGGCGCACGTAGTCACGTGACCGCGCCGTGCGCAGGAGAATGCGCGACGCGTCCGGAGGTGCGGTGCCTGGCTCAGAGACATGAGTGATCCAGCTGCATGTGCGCGCATTCTCTGACAGCAGAGCGGGAGAGCGCGCGTTCTCAGGTACCAACGCGGGGGTTGTGGGAAGCCACAAGTGAGAAGCAGGGGAGGTAGTATCCAAAGTACAAGGTCACTAGAGTGGAATGCATCCTGGAGGACGTCCAGCCTCCTTAAGGATAGAGTGCCAGTAGATCACAATAGTGGAGTGCATCCTGGAGCACGTCCAGCCTCCTTAAAGGCATAATGCCAAAAACTGAAGAGTGCAGCAAAACTAAACATAACATAAGGGTCTTAGTCTAATCCATTGGGCAAGGAATTATAAGCCTGCTACCACGTCAAAGTGAACCCTACTAAGCAGGTACCTACACTACCCGACGGTAAACTAACCTCAGTAGTAATTGAGTGACTGTCCCAGTCTTCCGGAATCCAAAGGTCCAGGCAGGAACAGCATACGGTGGTAGGACTTGCAGGAACCCAGTAAGTAGCCACTGAGTGCTATTTAAAGGAAGCAGCAGCTGTAAGCAATGAGAAAGTCAGAGAGAGGCTTACTTCCTGTCAGGAGGAGGAGGGCAGGATTTGCCAGGAAGCAAGATGGCGTTCGGAATCCTTAAAGACAAAGGATCTTGACTCGCAGCTAGAGGGCGGAGATCAGACGTAAACAGGTAAGGAAGGAATACGCCGCAGGGGGCGTATTCCGCACACCGTTACACCTTGGTGCAACAACAACTGTTAGTGGTCTCTTGTGGCAGCATCATTGAAGAAAGTGATGATAATCATAATGATAATAGTCAAATCACTCTGTGAGCAGCAGGTAGTCATAGCATTGCCTATATATTCTATATTTGAAAGTTTAAAATTTAAAAAATAACACAAGCCCAACATCAACATGCTCATTTTTGTCAGTTTCATAAACAGCACACTCTATTATCAAGGCAGCAGCAGCAGACAAACATATACAATATACACATTGTGAGTGCACGGCCCTGGTACTGGCAATGAAAGTGGCACATGGCGGAGAGGCAAGAAAATGTTATCAGCCTCAGAAACAGCATCACACAATGTTAGGAGTAGAGATGGGCAATTTCTTTTTGCGGATTTGGATCCGCTTCGGATTGGACGGTTCCTCTGGCTCGCAGATCTCCACGGATCAGTCTCAAAAAGAGCGATCTGCCGTTTTCAGCTTTTTTTTTTTCTATCACTGAAAATCAACATGGTGAATTCATAATCCGTGGTCAGATTTTTAACAATTCGGCAACGGATTATAGAATCCGTGGATTAGATTCTTAAAAATCTGTCCACATTGAATCCAATGGCGTTTATTTGATTCATCCGTACGGATTGAAACTGGAACAATCAGTCGATGGATTTTACACCACGGAACGGATTTTGTATGGAAAGCCCGGGAAATTCCGGGACATTGATTTTCTACAGTCCCGCCCATCACCAGTTAGGAAGAGCACATCAATTAAAAACTTCTTCTACAGTGCCACTTAGGCCAGCAGCAACAAGTACATTTAGGTCTTTAAATCAGGACAGCATGTCTCACTGTTTCTTCAATTCCTTGAAACTCCAGCATTTGGAGGTATGTTAACACAGGGGTGCGCAAACTTTTGCAGCTGCCCAGCCTCCTGCTCCCGGTGCTCGTGCCCCCCTTACCTCTGTTTGCGGCGTCATTTGATGCCGCGTTGCCATGGCGATGCGTCAACACAGCCGTCTGAATTTCGATAAATTGAGTTTGCAGCGGCCTCACGCGATCCCCCAGATTTAATTTAAATGCCGTGGGGAAGAGCGTGGGGCCTCTGCAACTGCCACGCCCCCTAGAAAGATCTTGTGCTCCCCCCCCCAAGTTTGCGCACCCCTGTGTTAATACAAGGTGAGGATGAAATTGCATCCTGTTGTTTGTGCCGTGCCATTTTGAGGCGGGGACTTGTCTGAGTACCTCTGTACTTGTAGGGCACATGACCCGTAATTATAAGGTTACTTTGCATAGAAGTGAGAAGGGAACTGTAGCTTCACCACCCTTCCCTTTATCTCTGGTATTATCTTTCCTAATTACTTTCTACCTGATAAATATGCAAGCATATCTGCTTCAATTAGGAGACACAGCTCCACTGTTAAGAAGCCCTTGCTTCCTACGCAAGGCTACTTTTTAACATATTTAAAATATTGCTAGCCAACAGACATTTTTATTAAAGGAAACTATTTATACCATCATATTAGATCAAAACTGATAAAGCCACACAGTGACTTTATTGTAGTGCGTGCATAATAATAATACGGCTTTGCCTGCTTCGCAGGGAAGAGCTTATTAATTCTTTATTGTTATGCACAAGAATTAGTACATACTCTTAATTTAAATGTCAGAATCTGGGCTGTAAATTATTTTCAGAAATGAAAGGCAATAAAGTCAGATAAATAAAGCTGTGGTTCAAAGATTTTTAGATTATGCAATTTGTAACTCTAAAAAAACGGACTCAGCATTACGAGTAATAACTCATCCCAACTTTTGATTCAGGGCTAATAGAATCAGTTAACAATGTCACAAAAAAACAAATAAATGCAATCATAATTTAAATGAGTTCCCTTCAATATCAGGGTACAAAAGATTATTGGTCCAATTTTGGTATGGGGTGTATTTAAATCTGTTTCACAGCATAATTATTCTTATACTTTAATTAGCATCAAAAAGTCACCAGGCAGGAAGTGGTACACTCACAACAAGTCCAAAAAATAAAAATCATTTAGTGGAGAAAGGCAGAAAGTCTATAATCATGTACAGTATTTAGCAAAGGCTCCTGACAGCAAGACTGGAGCAAGACTATTGCCAAAACTTACAGTAGCCCCAGATTTTTCAAAGAAAAATAAGAAAATGCCTTTCTACTGTATTAGAGATGGGCGTGTGAAATCTGAACCTACCGTACCCAAACCATACATTCCTAATCAATTACAGTACAAAAACCCTTCAGGATTTTAGAACTAAAACTAAAACCCCACGTTATTTAGAACCAAACCCAGAACACCAGGCTACAGTAATTGCCCATTTCTACTGTAGGTGTTTCTTGCAGTATCTTTTTTAATTTGTTTACATTTTCAGGTATATTACTTTTGTTTTCTCATTGTTTAAACAATGGTATACATATTTTAAACATTGTTCATGCTTTATTATGCTATGTTAGCATTTTCTCTGTTTAGTGTAGTTTTGTTTCCATAATTCAGTAAAAATCCAAAACCAAACAAATTGAGTTTTTTGGCAAGACCAGAATCAAAATACGAAAAAATTGTTTTAACAAAAACAAAGTGCAAAACTGAACCATATAAATGTTTTCACACAAGTGAGAGGGCTTTACTTTAACTTCCTATGTCACATTTTTTCAGCTATCCTGCTTTTCTGCACCACATTTGCTCATGGGGGACTTTGCTAAATAATCCTTTTTCATGTTTTATTATTTCCAAACAATATCATTTGATATCTAATTTCATCTTGCACATGAATCAAAAAATAATAATAATAACGTTATTTCACTTAGTGCTTTTCTCACACTGAGACTTGAAGCACTGCACAATTACATATAACGCACGGTACGCAGCACATAGGAATGTTACAGACATAGTACCTGCCCAGATGAGCTTACAATTAATGTTTTTATTTATTTATTAAATGTTTTACCATGAAGTAATACATTGAGAGTTACTGCTTGTTTTCGAGTATATCATGGGCACTGTTATGATAAAAATACAAGGGCTTATTAACTGAACAGGGGTATACATTATATTTAAAGACATTGCAACTGTTACAGATAATATATGTTATAGGCGTATGTAACAGTTACCAGCCAGATTAAAATGTGAGATAGCCTTAGGGGCCTATTCTAGTAGCTTCGATAAGTGACTTATTGAGAATTTTGAGCACTTCTCGAAGAATTTGCAAGTGTAGCTATTCAGAAAGCTTCGATAACATGCCAAACTCGCTTGAGAAGTGCTTCTCCCCGATCGGTAGCGCTCCCGCAGAGACAAACCGTGCGGGAGCTAAAAAAATGCTCAAACTCGCATTTCTTGTGAAATTGAGCTATTCTAGTAACTCTGAGAAGCACATCGCGGCTGCAACGCACAGGTTCTCATCTCGTGGCAAGATGGGATCCGCGATGTGACTCTGAAGAAAAAAAAATATTTTTACTGTGTTGGACACTCATTAATACCAGTGTCTGAGACCCCCTGCTTCCATCTTATGTAATAAAAATAAATGTATATGCAGCTTCATTACCTTAGCGGTTAACCTCCCTTTAAGGTGTCACTTCAGAAAAAAAAATGGAAGCCATCCAATGGTACACCAACCAATCGGATTGATAGATATACCATGGGATGCCTTTCCTTTTTTGGAGTGCTGTGATGTCATCAAAAAGGGTGGCAGGCATGCTACCTGATTGGCTATCTTCCCTCCCTTTTTTGATGACATCAAAAGCAAAGGTATTTGTATTGTATTTTATTACTGGAACAGTAAAAGAACAATGGAACAATAAAGACAACAGTAATACTAAATATTCAAGTCTGGGAACATTTGGGTAACAGTGATTATAACATGGTCTCATTTGAAATAAATAACAAAAAAACATATGATTTGGGTTCAACAAAGACTTTAGAAAGGCAGATTTTAATAAACTGAGGACTATACTACAAGGAATAAATTGGGATGATGTTTCTGCAGGGACAATGTGGAAGATAAATGGGCAACATTGTTAGAAAAGCACACTTATCAGTGTATACCCTTGGGTAAAATATAAAACAAACAAGTTAAACCAATGTGGATAAATAAACAGATAGGGGGGGGTGGAAAAGAAGAGGCAGGTATTTAGATTTTTAAAGTCAGAAGGGACAGAGACATCATATCTGAATTATAAGGAATATAACAAAAGTTACAAAAAGGTAATCAAATTAGCAAAAATGGATAATGAAAAAAGAATTGCAATAGAAAGTAAGATCAACCCTACAAAGTTAAGTACATTAATAACAACAACAAATAGAAAATAAAATATAGGACCCTTTCAGTGTGAGATGGGCAGGCAAATTATTGAAGTTAAGGAAAAAGCTGAGTTATTAAACAAAGTATTTGCCTCTGTATTTACCAAGGAAGAATCAATTGCAATAGTAGTGCCGCAGGAGGAAGCCAAAATCTCTACATTAACAAGCATTTGGTTAACTGAGGAGGAAGTTCATAGGCGGCTTGATAAAATTAAAGTAAATAAGGCACCTGGCCCCGATGGTATACATCCAAGAGTTCTGAAGGAGCTAAGTTTAGTAATAGCCACACTATTACATTTAATATTCAAGGACTCCATTTCCACAGGCTCAGGTCCACAAGATTAGCGTAAAGCAGACATAGCGCCTATAATTAAAAAGGGAGCTAGATGAGAACCAGGGAATCACAGACCTTTAAGCCTGACTTCAATAGTTAAGTGCAAGATAATATTCAGAAATACCTCATGGAAAACAATATTATTAGTAATAGGCAGCATGTTTTATGAAGGATAGATCATGCCAAACTAACCTTATTAGTTCCTTTGAGGAGGTAAGTAGGAATTTAGACCAGGGTAATGCAGTTGATGTGGTCTACTTATAATTTGCAAAGGCTTTTTATATGGTTCCACACAAGAGGTTAGTGTACAAAATAAAGTAAATTGGACTTGGTAAAAATATTTGCACCTGAATTGAAACATAGTTGAAGGATTGACAACAGAGAGATGTAATAAATGGAACTTTTTCATGTTGGCTAAAGTTGTGAGTGGAGTACCTCAAGGATCGGTACTGTGAACCCTGCTTTTTAACTTGTTTATTAATGACATTGAGGTTGGTATAGAGAGCAAAGTCTCCATCTTTGCTGATAACACTAAATTGTGTAAAGTAGTAGTATCAGAGCAGGATGTAATTTCTCTGCAGAAGGACTTGATAGACTGGAAACTTTGGCAGGTAAATAGCAGGTGAGGTTTAATACAGATAAATGTAAGGTTATGCATTTGGGAAACAAGAATAAATAGGCAATTTACAAATTAAATGGGGATAAATTAGGAGAATTCTTGATGGAGAAGGATTTAAGAGTGCTGGTAGACAGCAGGCTTAGCAATAGTGCTCAAAGTCATGCTGTAGCTGCAAAGGCAAATCAAATCCAAGTTTGCCTACAATATGTCCTCACATAAGGGAGCAAGAGAGGGAAACATTCAACCACAAATAAATTGAGGAAAACTTACATATAGCTACATTGTATATATCCTCTCGCTCTCCCCGCGCAACCAAAGTCGACCAATCAATGCCACATACCCATTACCTCATCACTTGAGCAAAAACTAGCTGGCCTATCAGATCACCTGCACTCAGTCACAGGTGACCAATAGGAACGACTACAAAGTGAGGTTTGTCGCCAAGATCAAGAATCCCTCCTCCTAACAATCTGTGCTACGGTTCTCCCTCCTGATCTAAACATATGGTAAGAGTTATAGCAGCTTCATCTCTCACACCTGCGTGTCCAATGAAAGTAATTCCTCTGATATCAAATGGACAATATAACTCTACATATGGGTATTGTACAATCACTTGGCATAAATTCCTTGCAATAAAGCAGGGTTACTGTAAGAAATCCGTTTATTATATTCAAATGTCTGAATGAGAATTTTTATCCAGACAATTGAATGAGAATACAGTATGTTGTAAGATTTAGAATTCATATGTAGCAAAAAGTCCTTTAATACTTATGCCTTCCTTCCACCCTCTATTCAGATGACTAATTTAGAAAATAAATCACAACTGTATAATATACAGTATAACTACAGGAGCAGCTGACATATTGCAGCGTGACATATACAATCTACAGTACCAGCTAGAAAAACAGACATTGTTTTAAATCAGAAAGGGAGCGGTGGGCTAACATGGGAGTGATAATGTCTACAGTACATTTGTATTACACTGATTAGCATTTTAGCCAGTCTTACCGACCCAGGACTCTCCGTTGCTTTTGAGTCTATTATTATTAATGAACCATATACAGTATATACTAATATTACACCAAACCATCACACTGACTACACAACGCTGTTACGCATCCTCCACATGTATTTTAAATAGTGTAAGACACCATAACAGGATTGAAACAACATGAAACACTGTTTAAATTGATATTAAAACTGAGCATCAAATTTAGCAAGAGGAATAATCCTATTGCTATTTGTAAGATATTGTTTTTCTTTTATAAATCTGGTGTTGATTTTCCGTGGTTTTGCAGCTTGGAGATTTTGATAAATATGAACCACACAACCCTTCATTTAAGTGCTTTAATGACACATCTTATCTCTTTGTGCAATCTGGCATTCTCATTGAAACTTAATGGACTTTAAAATGTCAATTATCTTCATAGCCAGTTAGCACTCGCTTTTTTTAGCCTTTAGGGGTCCACCTCCAGACCTGCTCTTCAAAGTCTGCCATTCTAGAGAGTCTTTAAAGATTTTACATGCAGTGGCTACTGTTTGTAGCCTGTTTTGCACTTATCCAGTGCAATACACGTTTGACTACTGTACATAAATGTGCATTCAAATTTAAATAAGCTTGTACACAACAATACTTTTGACAGAAATATTAAAGACGTTGTTCCATGTAGCAGGCAAAGAAAAAAGCCTTTGGGTGCTAGAGTGCCACAAGCCCTTTGGGATTGCTGCAACCGCATCATTGCTTGTATTGGGATCACGTGGTCCCACCCGAGCCCCCAATGACGAGAGTGCAAGAGGAGACTCCCTCTTCTTCTGTTCAGACTGTGTTCACTGCTGTCTAGCAAAACAGCTGTGATGTCATAACAGCTCTTGTGATGTCCGGAGAATGTGATAACGGCGTTCAAGGAATTATACAACTTATACATGTGTTTGTCTTTCTTCCATAGATTCAATCACCCCTTTTCAAATTTTCACTTAGGGGCCTATGCAGAGAGCAGCGCTAATGGAAATTTCGGCATTTTTTAGGGAAATATGGCAATAATAAGTTAGGAAATGGCGAGTTCAGTAAAAAGCGCCAGTTTTTTTTTTGTTAGTAAAACTCGCCGCGCGGGTGGCGAGAACCAAAATCTCGGCAGTTTTGAAAAGGGCCGTATTCAGAAAGGCACGATCGCCATCTAGCGGCTGTTCGCGCCATTAAAATGGCGAGATATTCTACAATTAGCTCCGCCAACAAAAGTTGGCAGGAAGCTGAAGCTCACCGGCGAGAGGAACAAGGAAAAAAAAACCGCGCTTTTTTTCAAATACGTTTCGCCGTTTGAAACTCTCCATAATCATGCATGATTTTAAATGCAGTTTTCGGACCTTTCTGCATATGGAGATAAAATCACGCCATTACAGGTACAATTTATTACCATCTCCAATTATTTCCAGCGCTGCTCTCTGCATAGGCCCCTTAGTCTCTTGTTGTGTAAAAATAAACGAGTTTCCATTTTCTTTAGTTTCTGTTTTCTAATCTTATGTGATAAATATTGTTCTTCCCCTGCAACACTTAAACCAATTATGCTCCCACATTTGGGGAAAAGGTTGCAATCAACAATTTATATGTACTTCATATACAACAGTCATCACAAAAGAGATTAGGTAAAGAATGAAAAAAAAAAAAAAGCACCCCACTATATTTAGATTACCATAGTGACATTAAAAGTGAATAAATTAAAATGAATTAAAAAATACTTATACATCCATGATCTTTTTAAATATAACATGTTAAACGTGCCACAACCATTAGTTCGCTTTAATCCTAGCAGGTGCTGTCATATAATAATATCGGTTTTGTAGCAACATCTTCATTTAAATTGTTAGTATTAGATATTATAATCTATGAAAAAGCATTAGAAAGTACAGTATGTTCAAAAATGTCTGTATTATAAGGCTACAATTCAATATGCGCTGAAAGCAGCAAACATGTGAAATATTAGGTTGTTTTTTTTAAATAAATCAGTTCTGTAGTATTAGATAATAGTGACGGTTTATTTATTTTTATTATTCAACTCTTAATGCCATTTTTAATGAGCTTCAATGCATCCTTTGATTTCTATTGCAGGTTTTATCCCACCTCCCCAGCAGTGCAAGATCTTTGCAACACTCTCCTGTTGGTGATAATTTGTTGCCAATATTCCCAGCAGTTTGAGCTGCAAACTATAACAATAGATAATGTTCCCTTTGTAATATACGAATACTTTGTAGCTGCTGAGTTAGGCTGCGTCCCCACTACCGCTGAGCGGATGGAGCTTGCGGCGGTTACTTACATATATAGATATATGTAAGTCCCCGCTCACGCTGTGCGCGCGGGCTCATGCACACACGCTCGGCGCTTAGATAAACAAAAAATATATACTTTCCCGCAATCTTAACTACCCACAAAGCCCCCCCCTCGCCAAGCGCGTGCACGTAAATGCAGGACACACGGCGCTCATGCTTGGAGCGCTCTCCAAGCATGAGCGCGCTCAGCACCAGCGGGGACTCAGCCTTACACTGACTGAAAGATTGATTGAAACTGAAAAGAAGCCATTATGTTAGGGACACAATCAGGATTTTTACAGATTTAGAAGAGGAGCACCATAAAATTGCCATCTTACATATAAAAATAAGATTACAAAACTGGGGGGGAGAAATTTAGTTTTGCTGCTTTAAGCCACTTCATATTGATGAAGTCTCCTGACCTATTCATCTGAACTTAACTGGGATCTTTCCTTGCAGAGAGAAGAAGCTTCACAGCATATAAATAGGGACCTGCATGTATACAAAAACATTATTTGCCATTTTAACTGAGAATTAAACGTGACTCAAAAGTAGATTTTGAAACCACAAAGTCTTCAAGTAAACAGTCATTACAATATAATTTTGGAACAAATTAGCAATAAAGCTGAGTGTTTGAGTATTCAAATGCTGGGAAAAAAGGAAATTTAGTCTGCAGTAAAAAATAATAAATTAAACTTATATGTGAGTAATAGTGACACGTTGTGGAAAACTCAGAGAACAAACTGTTACAAGGTGATCATTAGAAGAAGAAAAAATAGTTGAGTACTTGGCTGTTAGTCCTTAATCATTGCACATTCATTTTCTAACCATTATACAAACAGAATAATATACTCCAGGGTTGTGTTCAATGTTATAATGGACTAGCCAGGGATTTTTCATCAGCAACTCTTTGAAGGTACTGAGCATACTCTGTACTTCTCGCTAGATTATACCCGATGACTTCAATGCAGACTTTCTAAAGAATCAGAGTCAGGACTGCTTGCGCATAAGAATGATATATCACCTTGTAAATAATTATATAACTATATAACTCCAGTAAATCTAAAGTACAGAAGGCATTCTTATTAGTCTGTGTTCTTTTCCCTTTTGTGTGCACATTAATTTAAAAAACAATAATGGTGTTCATATATTGTGTGTGTATTTATATATATATATATATATATATATATATATATATATATATATATATATTTATATATATATATATATATATTTATATATATATATATATATATATACATACATATATACACATACATGTATACACATACATGTATACACACACACACATTTTTGTTCCCCCATAAAGTTTGTCAAACAGTCTTAAGATTTGCACCTTCTAACAAAACCAGTCATCATTGATGCATCAGTGTTGTGCATTAAACTGCCCCTGAGACACTTAACCTGCTACAGTAGATTGCCTTTCTGCAGACACCTGCTTGAGCAGACTAAACAAACAGAGATTCACAACTGCAGAAAATTTGGCTTCTTTTACCAGGACTCCCATCTGTTAAGAAGTTATTGTCTGTGAAAATGTTCCGCAAGCTGGGGAGGTAGAGCTATTACCGACTGGACCGCCCCCTTTTCCCTCATAAAAGTTCTCTTTAGCATTTTCTTTTTCTTCTTGGTTTTTCAGGGCCTGATTTATTCATTGGTTTCACCTCTCCTCCCCTCCCCCTTTGGTTCATGAGGAGGGCCTCGTTTTCTTCTGTGCCTTGGGGGTCATGTCTTTTCAGTCACTGGAACAATATCCGCTGCTGGCATCTGCTTCCAGATCCAATCAGCCATATTGTGATCACATCCTGACAGTGAATTGTTCCTTCTTTTGCTTGGCTTTGTTGCCAATTTCATGCCATGTATTGGTCCATGTTTTGTGCTTCATGAAGCTGTCAGGGGCATAAAAGTGGCCTGACCAGGGTCGTAGTAAAAGGGGTGGGAATGAAACAACCACCAAAATGTTGAGCAGGCCACCCACAGCACACACTGATAGCACACACACAAACACAGATACGCTCTGCCAAAGACATGCACAGACAGGGACACAGACACACTCACCATAGGATTTAATTGGCACCCTGCAGAGATGCTTTTTATTCAGCTTCAGAGAAGTCAACACTTTTACAAGAAGCCATTAGCTTTTTCACTAATAAAGATTGAGGACAAATTGTCTGTCATTTCCCCCAAAAGTATGTTTGCCCAAATGTTGACTATTTAGCGCTCCTTTGCAGTCATTTACGAGTAAACATGACAGCACATTTTCAGTCCGCGTTAGTTCATTGTGTTAGTCAAAAACAAAACATACTGTAGACACATTATATTATCAATAGACACGTAGTAGAGCATAGTAGAGTTAACGTTGGTGGAAATTTTACGCACAATTGTGGGTTCATTCTAACAAATGGAGCCAAAGGTAACATCATTGTGTTATTTCACATACAAATCTTCCCGTGCGGTAATTTGTTGCTGTTCAATAATGGGAGGAGTGGCTCAATGACTAGCACTGAGTTAAAAGCAGGGGAACCTGGTTCAATGTCTGATATCAGCTCCTTGTAACCTTGGACAAGTCACTTTATCTCCTTGTGCCTCAGGCACCAAAAACATAGATTGTAAGCTCCACAGGGCAGGGACCTGTGCCTGCAAAATGTCTCTGTAAACCGCTACGTAAAACTAGCAGCACTATTCACGAATATTGTTATTATTATTATTATAATGGCAGTTGTAAAATGCCTGCTACATCTGCATATATATAAATAATTTCATAATAAAGTGCCCCGTTGCTTTATATTTGAGTGCTGGCCAACAGAAGTCTTGCTAGTAACAAAAACAATTCAAGTATTTTCTTTCCCTAAACAGGAGGTGCTGTCATATGGTCTCCCAATCACCAATTGTTTTCGTCCACTGCACAAGAATACTTGCGTGGTGGACACCACATTGTCGCACAATCAAGGATCACTCCCGAGGCCAAATAGAAAGTTTCAACATGATCATGAGACATTGAGACTTTATATTTGCGACGGCAATATTATTAAGGATTTTCTTGGAGTCAGTATGGCTTGTCATTGAATGTGATCGTATACTATTGCTACCTTCCTATTTGCACTACACTTAAGTAACAGAGCCTCATGCTTTAACGTCACAGGGGGAAACAAAGCTCCTCATCATAAAAGGGCTTCTTATATCTATTCATGCATGTGAAAAAAAAGTACTGTTTTTAACGCTGTGTCCTGTCGAAATTCATTGGAATAGATCAATTGTCTTCCTCCTCAATGCTCTGATAACCTACAAAATCTCCAAAACATTGATGCACTTGCTATAGACAGTGGCGGACTTACCTTTTTGCAGTTTGTAGGCTCGGGGGCGACCCTCCTCCTCCACATAGTGGCATCATGATGTCACGGCGGACAGTGACGGCACATTGTCATGGCAATGCGTTGTCATGTGACGGCAGGTTGCCATGGCAATGTGAGGCTACAGGAGGGGGGCCATTTCAGAGAAGGTAAAATACACACCACAAATTGCCTCAATCAAAATAAATTGCTGCTCTAGGCTATAACCTAGTCAGCCTTGTGGAAAATCCGCCCGTGGATTTAGGGGTAAACTTTCAACTAAGGCTGGTTCTATAGTGCCGGGGCGTGCGCGCGCATGGCAGTTATAGATGGCTGTGGTCAGCCAGCCCTTCTATACAAGGGCCGCGGGCGCACACGGCAGGGAGCGGGGAGCCGACAGACAGCGGCGAAGACGGTGGGAAGGATGATTTTGCGACGCTCCCGGCGTTCAAATGTATGTATGTATGTGTATGTATGTGTGTATGTATGTGTGTATGTATGTGTGTATGTATGTGTGGATGTGTGTTTGTATGGATGTGTGCGTGTGTGTGCCAATGAGTGCACAAATAAAATAAAAAATTATTTATTAAACTTTTTTTTTTCTTTAAAAAAATCTTATTTAGGACTTTCTTCACTCACACAACCCATGCACACATATATACACACACACACACACACACACACACACACACACACACACACACACACACACACATACACACACATACACAGTACCTGTAGCTCCCGGCTCTATAACAGAGAAAAGCATGCGGCACGTGCATGCGCATGCGCACGGCCGTATGGAGTATAGAACGGGCCTATGAAGTATCGGTGTAGAAAACAAGAGACAAAAGAACCTAGGAAGTAAAAGTTTCTTACAGCAGCCGTCCTTTCGAGGGGTTGGAAAAAATATGGAAGCACTCCATAATATATTTCACAGTTGCTTTTTTTTATGATCCCCATTAAAAATCCAAATTATTATTTGATTACACCGGCCCCTTTCCATATTACATTTTTATGAGTAAATGGCAGCCAAAGAAACACAGAATATTCCAAGATATCTTCAGAGCTCTAATTTAGAACACAAAGGCCCTTATTCAATATGCTGTGAAGCTACAGATGTAGCAAGACTCAGGCCTCGTCCAGGGTGCAACTGAGCGCACTGGCACTCGAACGCTGTGACGTCAGGCACTCAGGTTGCCCGGGCGATTCCTGGCCAGCTGGTTGCGCTCATGGGGGGGCGTGTCAGGGGGTGCCGGCATGACATCACGGACCTGGTTCACCCTTAGTGGACGAACCGCACACGTAACGCACCAGCGAGAGGCAGAATCAAATGTATTTGTCTCTGCAAGCAGCTGACCGCCGAGTACCCACGGCACATGACCACTGCAGCATTAATCCTTTGGTGGTCAAATGATGACGCGGGGCAGCGACACCAAAAACAATAAGCCTCACTACATCTGTACTTACCTGTGTTGGAGAAGAGTTCAACACCATTCAAATGGATACAATTGAAATCTTCTCCAGCATGGGGAAGCCGCTTCACAGCATATTGAATAAGGGCCAATGCCTTGAATAAGGTCACATAAAAGGCCTGCTAAAAGACTTTAACAACATAGCAAGTGTATTTTAATTAGAACCAGGGAAGCTTGATGTGAAATTAGTTTAATCCTATTACAGCATTAAAAGCCATGTTTATAATTAAATCCTTTATCATGTCTATAAATTCCATGTCTATTATGCTCAGGGCTCTTGCCAAACCGTTTCATTCCTAAAGAGATCTTTTTGTGTTTTGTAATGATTTCAGCGAGGCTTTCACATAATGCTCCTGTGTTGGACTTGTTAAACTTTCCGTTGTGTTGTCTTGGCAAATAATGGGGCACAAGTGGTCAAAATGCCATTGTATAAGGTGGTAAAAAGTGCCACTTTGTGTTTTCACACCGAGTACCACTACTTTGTTTTTCTATTTACATACTGTACAATTCCACCAGCTCTAAAAGAATAGAGATGTGTTTAAGAAAACCTCTCCCCCTCCTATTTTCACATTATAATTATTGTTAGAATCTCCATAATATTCTGTTTGAAGAGCTTTGCTCCAGGGTTTAAAAATGCAGATTTTTTTTTTAACATTTAGCACAGTATCTCTACTTTCTTAAAGACCATTCAACCACTTGTAGGTGCATGCTACAAATTATATGACTCCAAGTAATAAAAGTAAGTAAGGAGTCAGCAATATATACAGTACATATATAACCAAGTTCTTGTGTTAACAACATATACAGTAGGTAAACATTAACATACAGTGACATTGTGTATCACATACTGTATTGTCAGAGTTAATGATAAAGTTCTGCATAAGTGGAAGGTATTATAACTCACAACTAGGATAATAAACTTCTTCAAAGTCTCATCATTGTCAAGTGTACATCATCCCCTTGATAGACGTCATGGAACATCTCCTTTACAGGCCTCTTCTGTAAACTGAAAGCAAAAAACAGCTTTTGATGAGATGCTTGAGCAAAGAGCTTCACATAATGTCCTCTATTAGTGAATTATGAGGTGTTTATGCAAGTAGTGATTACATGTAGTGTAGCTGTTAAAAACTTGGACGTAATGCTTCTTTTTTTGCTGTTTAAATTACTGTTATTTGAATTGTGTCGATATTTGCTGTTTTGCTTCTCTTTCGCATTTACTACGTTGCCAAAAAAAATCCTGAAAAATAAAGGCAACTAAAAAAAAACATAAACAACAAAAAAATACCTTTTACAGCTAATTTTTCTTTTTTTTTTTTACTGTGTCTTGATCATTGCTGTGGTTAAGGATTGGCAGTTTCTAGCGAATTTTTTCTAGAAAGAAAAGACCAAATCAATGCATTTCCATATGAGTGTATTTTTGTTGCATTTTCAGTCACCGTTCGTACAACGGATAAATGTGTCTATTTTGTGTTCGCCAGCAATATTTATTTTATTGATGTTGCTATTATTATTTATATTAATATCGTTATTTGCAAAGACATGTAACGGAAATAGATATTAGAGCTTAGTGTCAGATAGAAAGTGTGTGACCCATTCAAAAATATATCAAGCATTATGCTTCACAATATAGTTTTATATTCAGCACCAGGCATTCGTCTAATGATACGTCTAATGGGCTTCCCTCCCTCCTAATATTCAATTGTTTCTCCACTAATAAAAACTACTGCGTTTAATTGATTTCTGGGGGACAATGAAATGATTTATTTAGGTGTTTAAGTTTTATTTACATTTACTAGGAATAGGGAGCTAGCAGGGGGCCAATAAGAGGCAATAGAAGAAAGCTTTGTGTTCTAGATGTATGTGTGAGTGAGTGTGTGTTAAACAATTTCACGGACATCTGTCATGCACAGTTAACTTTGCATTGCTGCATTTTAAGTTGTGGGCCCGGTCTTGGCCGGCAGTGATAAAGTAGCTGGCAGTATTCGAAAAGCCACTGGATAACAGAGAATGAATCATAAAACACACTACTGTGTAGCAATATCCAAGTTCATTCAATGCAATGGAACCATGCAGAGGACCTTTCTTCCCAGCTAATTATGTGGAAACGTCTAAGACAATAAAGCATCTGGTGGTCTTTCTTCCCCATTTCAATTTTTCTCAATATTGTGACAGGAGAAAGCATTGTGTCTTTCCCAGGGTAGTTGCTGTGAAGAGGAGCAAAAGCAAGGGTCAGAGAAGAGCAAATAGATGAATTTATAACGCTCTTTTATTTGTTCCTTTGCTATTGTCACAATCAGGACTCTTCAAGCCCCCTTTACTTCAGGCCGAAGTTTTCAGACCACCATACTTTCTCCACTCAGGCAAAATCGTATTTTTATTTGTCCATTTTATACCACCCAAACCGAAAGGCCTTCTTTTTTTTTCAGTTGCATGTATTGTAACGCTAATGTAACCCAGACCTTTCTTAGGTACTAAAGCTTGCTAATATTTTGCAGGGGACAGGGGTTAATGTAATTTGGCAACATTTTTGCAATTATTTATACAAAAAAAAAATCTTGATTTCGGTCTGATCATTTGTCAGATGTTGACATTTTCATCAATTTATTTAAAACATTTTTTTACATTGTGTTATAAAACCAAGGTCGGGATCATGTGACCAATGGGACATGCACAATGTTCATCCAACTTGAGAATTTTGAGGGGTCCAACCATTCTATTTTTTTCACTAAAAAAGTTGGTTAAAAATAACTTCACAAATGTCACTGTTTGCAAACCTTTTATAAAAGTAAATAAAGATTAGTTTATTGAGGCTAATCATGGCTCTAGAATGGCGTGTTTCTCCCAAAATCCTCACGCCAGGGAAAGTTGGCATGAAGTAGGGGGTCCTCGGACCTGACACCAATGGGGTTCAGCTCAGGAGACCCCCTGCACATCTATACAAGTATTAAAAAACAGATAACAATAAATAATAATTCATTACCATAGCGGCTATCCGCTATGGTAATGAAGCTGCATTAATGTACATTTTAATAATAGTGTGTGGGAGCAGGGGGTCCCCTGCCCCACACACAATATTAATAAAAATACATTAAAGCAGCTTCATTACCTTAGCGGCTATCCGCTAAGGCAATGAAGGGGTTAAGGCATAATAGCATGTTTATTGGGGACAATTGCCCCCAATAAACATAGCAATATACCACACACATCCCCCCCGCCCCCTAACACATACACTACATTAATGTGCAAAATTACTATTATCCACATATGGATAATAATGCATTTGCCCATTAAATATACATTAATACAATAAATACATTAAATACATGTTGTACTCACCCTTGTCCGGCACCCACGATGAAGGCCAGCCGCATCTTCTTCCTCGTCCATAAACTGGGGCGCTGAAAAATATACAAAATAAGAAAAAGTGCCAAACTAATGTCCCCTAGCCCCTTAATGACCTTAGCGTTTATTAACTGCTACAGTCATTAAGGGGTTAAGCCACCCTGACCCGATACAAACTTATTTGTACAGTGGCTTCATCATGTATGTATATATATATATATATATATATATATATATATATATATATATATATATATATATATATATATATGAAAACAACAAGGGAAAAGCTACCTTTTAAATAACACACGGACATGAATGAAAGTGTAACAGAAGAAATTTTATTAAAGTGAATAAAACAGGGGATAAAGTTAAAAGGTGAGGGGGGCTCAACACTACCTAGACAATGTGGACCTGGAGGCAAGGGTCTAAGTTTAGATCCAAAGCAAGACATGCACAGGACACAGGAGGCTCTGTCTAAGCACACCTGTATAACAATCAACCTACACTGAGATCTTGTGACCATATGAAAAATCACCATATAATTTGTACAATGGTTGCAAAGTGTGGGTACACAAGTTGTGAAAGTAACAGAGTGAAAAATACGTCACCGCTCAGTGTGTAGATGTCACGGGCAGAAAGGTAGGTCAAAACTCCATGTCAGGTGGAAAAAGGTAGGGGCCCCCCTCAGCAAGACTCCCACTCTAACGCGTTTCGACGAGAAACTGTCTTCTTCTGGGAGTGGTGAGGGAGGAAATGAGCTAGATTTTATAGGGAAATTTTAGCAGTCAAATTCGCGCCATACAAATCAAGGAATTGCAAGCAGCAGTGAAGGGGAGGGATGTCTGCTGGTAACACAGCGTCATTGGGTCTATTCTGAAAAGCTGTGGATGCCATTGGGCAATATTGGTCACATGATGCTCACTACATCTATCCCTATGTAAATTTGGGGGTGGTACATATGACGTCATGACGCTGTGAGCTACGTAGCTCCACAAGCGACATGGAGCCTCCCACAGTGGCCCAAGGTAACCATAAGTCAGGGGGAAGTAAAATAAAGAATTGCAGCTAACATACAGCTGCCTGCTTTGTCCAGGAGCCGAATACACGAGTGATGCACGTGACGTCATCGCGTAACGCGTGTGACATCATCACGCTATGCGTGTAGTGCCGTGCAGTTGTTGTAGCAACCATGTAAACAATTTACATAGATAGTCCTGTCAAAGCGGTATGGGAGGGCACACTTTCTACTTATTACAATAAAACGGAATGGTTGCTGCTAAAATGGTATTTGCAGATGACTAATGATAACATACAAACACAGCTTTTATATATATATATATATATATATATATATATATATATATATATATATATACTGTATATAAAAAAACAAAGAAAGAGACAGCGCAAAAAACCTCATTGTGCAATATTTAAACAAAATTGTATTGGTAAACTGGTGAGTATCACACGTACATCAATATAGTTAGATTTAAGCAGAACATGTTATGGACATGTTACCAATCTGTGCTCAGGGTACAGGACTTCTAGGTTAGCTGGCTTCTCACAGGTCTCGTGGAACAGCATGCAGGGTACAGCAGTCGTCACCGCAGGGGAACTGCCACTCCAGATGAAGAGAACACTCCGGTACCGAGTGTTACGGTGGAAAGTCCTATCAACTGTATCCAGCCCTCTGCACACCAGCTTCAAAACGCCACACGGGGCGGAGGATGATTCGGCTATGTATGCCGCTGCAGGGAACCTCACCGTCAGCCGCTTGCTCGGAGAACGCTAGACGCACATCTGTGACGTCATCGGGCGGCGTCAGCGTCGTGCGCGAGTGAGTCACTGCTTGAGGAAGCTGGAAGTCCCAAGAATGTCCCGTATAGTGCCCGCTTGGAGTCGCGAGCAATTAGACAATGTACTAGACAATGTATTAAAACATCCAGTAGTAGGAATAAATGAATGCGCCCTCAGTCCAACGCGTTTCGTGTTTACAACACTTCGTCAGGGAATGGAGGATTAATTCATGGGGGCGCTTCATATACCCACAGATCTCTTATGATTGGCTGCTTGTCAGAAAGTCCAGCCTCTCATGTGGGAGGTACAATAAAACACAAGTGTTTCTAAGCAAACATAATTTTACATAAAATACACACAATATATTTATTAATCAAACAAAAAACTTTTGGCGATGTTGCTAGAAATATAAAAAAACATATATTAGTACATAAAATCAAACACTTAATATAATTGTTATTTAAAAAGATCTATAAGGTATATATGAAAGAGGAAAAAAGAAAAATATATATATAGGAGAGGTATAACATCAGTTTTGTGACCTATATAGAGAATACACCTATACTCTAAAATGGCAGATTTTAAAATATTATTAAATTTTTTTAACATATTTTAAAACAATAAATTAAAATAATTTTAAATAATTTTAAAATTACTTAATAAAGGGACCAAACATCGAGTTCTTCATTAAGTCCTAAAGGAGACAGAGTTTGCATTTTATAAATCCACAGACTTTCCTGTTTTGAAAGCATCTTGTCTCTATCTCCCCCACGTCTTCCAATGTTAACAATTTGGATACCAATATATTTCAAAAGACTAGAGTCACAGTTATGTTTATTTTTAAAATGTCTAGAAACACTATGATGTTCTAAACCTAATTTGATGTTTCTAGCGTGCTCTAGTATCCGAATCCTCAAATATCTTTTAGTACGTCCAATATATTGGTACCCACATGGGCATTGGAGCAAATAGACTACATGTGTGGATTTGCAAGAAATGCAGTCCTTCACCGTAAAACATTCCTTTGTTGTATTTGAAATGAATTTTTTACGGTCAGTATGGAGCATTTTGCAGGCTTTGCATCTACCGCAACTAAAATTGCCATTAGGTTTTACAGGTAACCAGGTTGTCCCCGATTGTGAATCAATTGGGGGACCAATATCACTGGGTGCCAGGTAGTGTTTTAAATTTTTTGCTCTACGGTAGATGAAGCTTGGTGTGGACTGTAGAGACGGGCCAAGGATGGGGTCATTACATAGAATATTCCAGCTATTACCTATAATTTTCTGGATATTTCTACTGACTGAGTTATACTCAGTGACAAAAGGGACTTTAATTACATTGTCAATATTTCTATCCTCTGTCACAATTTTAGTCTTATTTTGTATCAGAAGTGACTCTCTGTCCATGTCATAAACCTTTGTTAGTGATTTAGTAAGGAGGGCCCTATCGTATCCACGTTCAATGAATTTATCAAATAAGAGCACCGATTGGCTCTCAAAATCAGACAATAAACTGCAGTTACGTCTTATACGCATAAACTGGCTTTGTGGGATGTTATCTATCCAGGACCGTTTATGGTTGCTTGTTGATAATATGAAGCTATTTGAATCCACTTTCTTGAAGAAAGTTTTAGTGTTAATTCTCATGTCTATTCTAGACTCTAAATGAAGGTCTAGAAAGTGAATCTCTCTGTCATTAGATTCAGCTGTAAACCTCAGATTAAGAGTGTTTTTATTCAGATATATCTTAAAAAGTTCCAAAGTGTTCTCATCACCCTCCCAAATGCACAGAATATCGTCAATATATCTTTTCCAAACAATTACTTGGTTTGAGAAGGGATTATTGTGCCATATGTGTTGGTCCTCCCATGATCCCATGTAAATGTTGGCGTAGCTAGGGGCAAAACGTGTCCCCATAGCCGTACCACAAATCTGAATATAATGTTGATTCAGAAAAAGAAAATAATTGTGGGATAGAATAAATTTAATTGCATTGACGATAAACTCACAATTCAGAGGGTGTAATTCTGGATCCTTCATTAGGGTCTCACTGACGGCTTGTATGCCTTTATCATGGGGAATACAGGTATATAACGACTGGACGTCGAAAGTGGCCCATCTATAGTTTTCTTGCCATTTTATTGTTTTTACTAAATGGAGAACTGCCGTTGTGTCTTTTATGTAAGATGGCTGCACTTTTACATATTTCTGTAAAAAAAAGTCTATATATTCAGACAAATTGGCCGTCAGTGAGCTAATGCCAGAAATTATTGGCCTACCTGGTGGATCAGTCAGTGATTTGTGTATTTTGGGAAGGTGATAGTACACCGGAACCTTTGCAAATTTCTTGCAAATCCACACATGTAGTCTATTTGCTCCAATGCCCATGTGGGTACCAATATATTGGACGTACTAAAAGATATTTGAGGATTCGGATACTAGAGCACGCTAGAAACATCAAATTAGGTTTAGAACATCATAGTGTTTCTAGACATTTTAAAAATAAACATAACTGTGACTCTAGTCTTTTGAAATATATTGGTATCCAAATTGTTAACATTGGAAGACGTGGGGGAGATAGAGACAAGATGCTTTCAAAACAGGAAAGTCTGTGGATTTATAAAATGCAAACTCTGTCTCCTTTAGGACTTAATGAAGAACTCGATGTTTGGTCCCTTTATTAAGTAATTTTAAAATTATTTAAAATTATTTTAATTTATTGTTTTAAAATATGTTAAAAAAATTTAATAATATTTTAAAATCTGCCATTTTAGAGTATAGGTGTATTCTCTATATAGGTCACAAAACTGATGTTATACCTCTCCTATATATATATTTTTCTTTTTTCCTCTTTCATATATACCTTATAGATCTTTTTAAATAACAATTATATTAAGTGTTTGATTTTATGTACTAATATATGTTTTTTTATATTTCTAGCAACATCGCCAAAAGTTTTTTGTTTGATTAATAAATATATTGTGTGTATTTTATGTAAAATTATGTTTGCTTAGAAACACTTGTGTTTTATTGTACCTCCCACATGAGAGGCTGGACTTTCTGACAAGCAGCCAATCATAAGAGATCTGTGGGTATATGAAGCGCCCCCATGAATTAATCCTCCATTCCCTGACGAAGTGTTGTAAACACGAAACGCGTTGGACTGAGGGCGCATTCATTTATTCCTACTACTGGATGTTTTAATACATTGTCTAGTACATTGTCTAATTGCTCGCGACTCCAAGCGGGCACTATACGGGACATTCTTGGGACTTCCAGCTTCCTCAAGCAGTGACTCACTCGCGCACGACGCTGACGCCGCCCGATGACGTCACAGATGTGCGTCTAGCGTTCTCCGAGCAAGCGGCTGACGGTGAGGTTCCCTGCAGCGGCATACATAGCCGAATCATCCTCCGCCCCGTGTGGCGTTTTGAAGCTGGTGTGCAGAGGGCTGGATACAGTTGATAGGACTTTCCACCGTAACACTCGGTACCGGAGTGTTCTCTTCATCTGGAGTGGCAGTTCCCCTGCGGTGACGACTGCTGTACCCTGCATGCTGTTCCACGAGACCTGTGAGAAGCCAGCTAACCTAGAAGTCCTGTACCCTGAGCACAGATTGGTAACATGTCCATAACATGTTCTGCTTAAATCTAACTATATTGATGTACGTGTGATACTCACCAGTTTACCAATACAATTTTGTTTAAATATTGCACAATGAGGTTTTTTGCGCTGTCTCTTTCTTTGTTTTTGCATTAGTTTGGTTGTGGAGCGGTACCACGAGCGCAGCAGCATAAACCTCTCATATTGTAAACAGGTTATCTTATTTGTATTATCACTATCACTAAGAGCACATTAACACATTTTTTAGAGCGCAATTCACTTTTTTCTTCTATCACTATATACTGTATATGCATGATTAACCAATATACAAATAAATACTGTACATGGCCAAATACAAATCTCTCCCAATATCTAACATCACCAAGCTCAATCAATATTAATAAATCAAAATACAAACATTCAGTTTGATAATGTGTACACGATACAAATAATCTTTGCATCATATATACTATGTCAAACAATGCTCCAAATCAAAGACACTAATCCAAACAAGATACAGATACAATCATTAAAGAAAAACAAAGCATCAACACAATTAATTTACCACCAATTAATCCAATCACCAATCAATTACAATCCAATTCAATTACACACTTCAAATCCTACAATTAAACCATTGTGTAAATTATTCTATGACAAAGTAACCATCAAACAACATCTATATGCCAAAAATAAGCCAATAAAATAATCTATAGAAACCAGCCTTTAACTAAACATTTGCAAACATTAAATGTACATTAGCAACACATTTTTACACAAAGCAGCAAATTACCATTCAAAAAAACATCCAAACAAGGCAAGACAACATGTTTTTATTATACCTGTATGTATGTCCATCTATAGTTTACAGACATAAATACAGGTGCAATAAAAGAGCATTAAAAACAATTTAATCACATTAAAAATGAACATACAATACAACCACTGATTTGCCCTGTACGTATCTATACCCATAGTGACATACATACATTCAGGACAAATAAATGGACATAAAAAAAATGGACGTCAGGGAAAAAAGTCCAAAAAACCTGTAAAATAAAATTAAAATACATTTTCTTTTTTTACTTACCATTAGATGAACCAGTCACAGCAATCAAGGGGAACCGGAACCACTGGAGCAGCTAATCCAACAACAGGAACCAGGTAACCATAAAATAAAAAATCCTTTACAATCCACAATTGTCTTTATCTTCTTTTTTCTATTTGTAATCCATCGTGGGGTCTTCTCCGTCTTCTTCTGTCTTTTTCTGGGGTCTTCTTTCTTCTTCCGGGGTCTTCTTATCTTCAACTGCCACGCCCTGGTCTTCTTTCTTCATAGGAGGTCTTTCCTCCTCGGCGTCAAGCCTGAAAATGAGACAACATAGGCTTTTAAAGGCCTATGACGTCACATTTTCGTCATATGGTTCTCACGGCCCTGATTGGGCCGTGAAAACCATGTGTTTTGGCCGACAAAAAAAAATGATGACGTCATTTAAAGGCAATGAAAGCACAGCCAATCAGAATTGGCTGTGCTTCAATTGCCTTTAAGATGACGTCATGAACTGAAAGATGGCCGGCCTCACATGGTACGGTAGCCAATCAGAGCATGGGAACTCCATCCCAACTCTGATTGGCTCAAGTAGACCATGTGACAGAGGCTTTGGGGAGAACGGATGTAACGTTCTTGAAAGCCTGTCACATGGTACCTGAGCCAATTACTGCATATACAGTATATATATATACCGTGATAGCAACACTCCAAAAACTTTTTTTACGAAGGCTTATAGAATAGGCCCCTATTTGTTTTAATTAAAATGTAATTTAAAATATATTTTCCATGTTTGTTTATTGCAGAGCTATTTTTTTCCCTATTGGTTAAAGTCATTTTTAAGATGGGCCTTAAAAAGGTTCCATTTCTCCACAGTTTGACATATACACGACGGCCAGGGCCGGTCTTAGCACAAGGCGAGCAAGGCGTTTGCCCTTGGCCTCACACCTTCCTGGGGGCCCGGCGCTCTCTCTTCCTGTCGGCGCTGAGATCCAACTTCTGCCCAATCGGAATGGGGAGCTGGAGGAAGGAGCACGGGGCCCACGGATCGGCAGGACCGCTCCTCACCCCAAGGTAAGAGAGAGGTCTGTGCGTGTGCGTGCGATCCTCTTCCTGCAGCATCACGTTGTCATGCCGAACCGATGTTAAATAACGTACGCAACGTCACATGACACATTGTTATGACAACGTGATGTTGCATGACGCCGTATTGCCATGACAATGCGACGTCACATGCCGCCATGACGTTATGACGCCGCTGCGCTGCAGGAGGAGGGTCGCACTTCTCGGAATTTTGTGAAGCAAGTTCGCAAAATATAATTATAACACATGTTCCCCTACCCTCTGGGAGATTTCACTGCTACACGGTGTGGTGTGGTGCATACCTGCTGGATCACAGTTGATCTGAGTCGCCTTCGGTTATGTGGAGAACAGGACAGGCTTTTCAAGGGGACCTGAAGCAGTCCTTGCTCTTCCATTACTCCCTGATGGAGTAAGGGTATAGTCTTCCATCCACTCCCTTATGGGAGGGAATACAGATTGGCAGAGCCCTGCACAATTGTTGTGGGTAGACCAGCCTCTCTCAAGCAGGTAGAGGCACTGCCTAAATTTGGTATTGCACCGCCTCCCCTGTGACTCACTGAAGCTGCTTGGGTGGGAAAACCCCAATGAAAACTCCTGGCAGCCTGTCCTTACCAGGGCTTATTGCCAGGAGAGGGGCAGACTGGTAGCCAGAAACCAGCCCTCGCTACACTCTCCCTGTGGTGGAATCCAATGGTCCCCAATTTATGGGTCCATCCTTTGGTGAGTAACCTGAAACAATACATGACATTAACAAACAATAACAATGGTATACAGTTAATAACACTGCCATATGCACACGCAGGTTTGATTAATTATGTTAATGGTGATAACTACTAACTGTGACACTCCCAACATGGAGAATCCATTTTAATTGTAATACCCAGGGCCAGGTACTGGGGCAAAATATACTCGCTTAGTCCCGGTAATCAGTAGAGGGTTTGGGGATTTTCTTTTTACCCACTGACCCATGGTGACTATGGGCTCTATGCAGTAAGCGCCGATAAGGCTTTTTTCGGCATTTTTTGCCCTCCCGATTCAGTAAGTGCCGATAAGTGGGAATTATCAGCAACTTTTCCTCCCGATAAAAAATTATCGGCATCCGGCTGCCGATAAGCCACTTTTCGGCACTTTTTGAACACGGCTGAATTCAGGTAGCCCCGATCAGCTCTTCGGTGCTGATCAGCACCCCAGATTGGAGAGTTTATCGGGAATTCAGCCCGCCAACTAGAGTTGGCAAGTTGGTGGAGGAGAAGCATCGGCAAGGGCGACACTTAGAAAAAATCAGCCCTTTTTCCTGCCTGTGACTGATGCCGGGGGTCTCCGGAGCTGATACCCGCACCGGAGCCCCCCTGGCATGCATCCGAGGCAGGAAAAAGGCATGTACAGCCCACTTCATTACCTTAGCGGCTAACCGCTAAGGCAATGAAGGGGTTAACCCACCGTGCCAGCTTTATTGTGGGTAGCGGGTTGGGTGAAGGGGGTATTTGGCCCTTGTTGTTTGTTTAGGACTTGCAGGGGGTTTGCGGATGCAATTAACCCCTTCACGACCATAGCAGTTAATACCGCTACGGTCATGAAGGGGTTAAGGCCTCCCGCTACCCACCCGGAAGCCCTAAACAACCACCCCCACTACCCACAATAAAAAATAATCACACACAGCAGCCCCACACTAAATAAATAAATAAATCTAAAGAAATAAATAAATAAATATCTCTATATAAATATATATATATATATATATATATATATATATATATATATAATATAATATATATATATATATATACATATATATATATATATATATATATAACCCAACAACCCCTAACATACACATATATGCACATCAATGATACTATAGGCCGGCGGGGGCCCTCGGGTGTTACCCGCAGCCCTACAGTACCAATTATGTGCCCCCCCAAATTAATGTCTAAACACATACATACTTATAAAGAAATACCCCCCCCCCCCTTAACACATACAATATAGTAATGGCCACAATTACTATTATCCACAAAGGGATAATTGTGAATGTGCCCATTTTAAATACATAAACAGCAATAAATACATTAAATACATATAGCACTTACCACCCATGTCCGTCTGCCACGATGAAGGCCATCCTCCTCTTCATCCTGCCCATGCCCCCTCCGCTGCTGCAAAACAGACACAAGAATGAAAACATCCAATGTAATGTCCCCTAACCCCTTAATCACCATAGCGGTTATTAACTGCTACAGTCATAAAGGGGTTAACCCACCCTCACCCACCACTCGGGACACCTACATACCCTCCCACACTAACCCCCCACCCCGTGAGGCCTAACCACCCTCACCCACTACCCACAAGGGAGGCCTACCCACATACCCCCCCACCCCCAGTACCCTCAATAAAAACAATACAGTGACCCACAATAAACATCATTATATTTAATAAATACATTACCCACCCCCGTGCCCCCCCATAAATACAAGATTTATCCTTTTACAAACAGGGTTCATAACGCAGCCCCACGCGAGTCCCCGGTGGGCTGGCGGGGCACCTGACAGACCTACAGGGTACCAGCAGCCCTTTTCAAACAGGTTCTGGAGGCCTGCTTGGTGACAGGCTTTCAATGACGTCACATCCGTTCTCCCCCAAGCCTCTGTCACATGGTATACTAGAGCCAATCAGAGTAGGGATGGAGTTCCCACGCTCTGATTGGCTACCGTACCATGTGGGGACGGCCATGTTTCTTTTCATGACGTCATCTTAAAGGCAATTGAAGTAAAGCCATTCTGATTGGCTGTGCTTTCATTGCCTTTAAGTGACGTCATATTTTTTTTTTTTATCGGCCAAAACACATGGTTTTCACGGCCCAATAAGGACCGTGGGAACCATGATGAAAATGTGACGTCATAGGCCTTTAAAAGCCTATGTCATCTCATTTTGAAGCCAGACGCCGAGGAGGAAGGACCTCCTACAGAAGAAGAAGGACAGGGCGTGGCCAAAGACGGGAAGAAGACTTCGGAAGAAGGTAGAAGAAAGAAGAATACAGATGAAGATGGATTACAATTAGAAGACTCGTGGATTGATTTGGATTTTTAGTGTAATGTTTATTTTTTTATGGTTTTTTATTTTATGGGTTCCTGTGCCTGGTGGTTTTGTACGTGAGTAAGGTGTTCAACGGGAGTCGGTGGGGCCAAGTAATGGTAAGTGAACTAAAGAAATATTTTATTTAACTTGTTAATTTTTTTAAAAGCTTTTATATCATGTGGTTTTTTTTTTGGTGGTATATCATTTCTTGCCACTGTATGTATGTATGTATGTATGTCTAGAGATATATATATACATACAGGGTAAGAAATGATGTTGTTTTAAAATAATTTGTCTATGCTGCTATGCTTTATTGTGTGTTTAAAGTATTTTACAATTAGATAGATGTAATTGTTGATATTGTATGGTGTTCTTGTGTTCAGGGTTAGGCTTCGTTTTGTATTTTGTATTCTTGTTGGTACATATATTTTTTCACAGGCTAAATTGTTATGTTAAAGGCTTGAATTTGTTAATTGTTTAATTGTTAGGGATGGAATGTAAATTGTTTAGGGATGTCATTAATGAATGGTAATTGATTTATGTTTACTGGATTGGATAAAATAGTTTACTTGTTTGGAAGTATTTGTATTTTGCTTGCAATGTTATTGTTAACATTCATTTGCAGAATGTATATGCTGCATAGATTGGATGCATCATATATACTATGTAAATGCAATGTGTTGATTGGCATTAGAGGTATTTGATTGGCATTTGATGATTGTGATTGTAAATTCAGTTAGGATTATTAAAGTAAATTAATTTTATTGTAGTGTGTCTGTATGGAGAAGTGTTATTTGGAGTACAGCATGTTTTTGTTAACCCTTCTACATTTATTTGTATATTGGTTCATCATGTGTGTGTGTGTTTATATATATATATATATATATATATATATATATATATATATATATATATCTGTATTTATATATATATATATTTGCATGATGAAGCCACTGTACAAATTCATGGGTGAAGGGTGGGTATCGGGCCAGTGTGGCTTAACCCCTTAATTACCTTTGCGGTTATTATCCGATAAGGTGTTTAAGGGGTTAATTGATATCTGAATGCAATTGCAATGTATTGGCTTTGTTTTGGCTATGTATTTTGTGGGCAAGACAAGGATGTTGCTGGCGACGGAGACTTCTTATTGATGAGGTCAATAGTACTTAATTTATTTGAATATGCTAGTTAATGTTTTTAATAATGGGCAAATAATCTATTATCCCTATCTGGATAATAGTTATTTTGCACATTATTGTACTGTAGGTGTTGGGGGGGTTGGGGGTTCTATGTATTGAATGTATAGGCCAGGTTTATTTTTTTTACATTCAGGGTTTGTTCCGTGGTTCTGCGTGGGAACTCTGGAGACCACCTGTGGTTTCCTCGGGTATCTCAAGGGTACCAGGCTGGTGGTTCCACGGGTGACACATGCGGGGATGAAGCGGTGGCCTCACATCTGTGGGGGCACCGCGGACCCGTAGTCTGCAGGGATGAAGCGGTGGCCTCACATCTGTGGGGGCACCGCCGACCCATGGGTGCGGGGATGAAGATGTGTGGTCCCACTTTTGTGGGGGCACTGCGGACCCATAGTGAGTACTCGTGAGTTCCCCAGACCCCCGTGGGAACCACCCGAGGCCCCGCAGACACCTGTGGGTCTGACCCGGGGCTCCCAGACATCCTTGGGCCTACCGTGGGGACCCAATTTTGGCCCACGGTGACCCAAGGAGACCACCTGGGGGCCATGGTGCTGGCGGGACCAACCAGCAGGCCTCCAGAACCTGTTTGAAAAGGGCTGCTGGTACCCTGTAGGTCTGTCAGGTGCCCCGCCAGCCCACCGGGGACTCGCGTGGGGCTGCGTTATGAACCCTGTTTGTAAAAGGATAAATCTTGTATTTATGGGGAGGCACAGGGGGTGGGTAATGTATTTATTAAATATAATGATGTTTATTGTGGGTCACTGTATTGTTTTTATTGTGGGTACTTGGGGTGGGGGGGTATGTGGGTAGGCCTCCCTTGTGGGTAGTGGGTGAGGTGGTTAGGCCTCACGGGGTGGGGGGTTAGTGGGGGAGGGTATGTAGGTATCCCGAGTGGTGGGTGATGGTGGGTTAACCCCTTAATGACTGTAGCGGTTAATAACCGCTATGGTGATTAAGGGGTTAGGGGACATTACTTTGGATGTTTTCATTCTTGTGTCTGTTTTGCAGCAGCGGAGGGGCCATGGCCAGGATGAAGAGGAGGATGGCCTTCATCGTGGCAGACGGACATGCGTGGTGAGTACTATATGTATTTAATGTATTTATTGTTGGTTATGTATTTTAAATACACAGGGGGTGTATGCTGTTTATTGCAGTGTTTATTGAGGGCAAATGTCCCCAATAAACATGCTATTCTGACTTAGCTTCATTGCCTTAGCGGCTATCAGCTATGGTAATGAAGCAGCATTTCTGTATTTTAATAATATTGTGCAGGAGCAGGGGGTCCCCTGAGCTTTGATTTGTGGCTCAGGGAACCCCCTGCTCACTGTACAATATTATTAAAAATACATTCATGCCTATAGTATCATTGATGCATATACAGTATGTGTATGTTAGGGGTAATAGGGGTTGTTGTTTTATATATATATATATATATATATATATATATATATATGTATTTATTTATTTATTTATTTAGATTTATTTATTTATTGTGGGGCTGCTGTGTGTGAATTTTTTTTATTGTGGGTAGCGGGGGTGGGTGAAGGGGGTATTAGCCCCAATGGTGGTTGTTTAGGGCTTGCGGGGGGGTAGCGGGAGGGGTTAACCCCTTCATAACCGTAGCGGTATTAACTGCTACGGTCGTGAAGGGGTTAAGTGCACCCGCAACCCCCCCGCAGTCCTAAACTCACACCAAGGGCCAAATACCCCCTTCACCCACCCCTGCTACCCACAATAAAGCGGGCACGGTGGGTTAAACCCTTCATTGCCTTAGCGGCTATCCGCTATGGTAATGAAACAGCATTTATGTATTTTTAATAATATTGTGCGGGAGCAGGGGGTCCCCTGAGCTGAACCGCATTAATTTGTGGCTCAGAGACCCCCTGCTTCCCGAGTTACAGGCACCAGTTTGGGGCACCGGTGCCAGTGTCGCCGCCATATTTATAGCGGGCACGTCGCGTATGGGATGCTATAAAGATGGCGGCGACACAGCCACCCGATGACACATACCGGCGCCTGTAACTCGGGAAGCAGGGGGTCCCTGGTCCACAAAGCAACGCAATTCAGCTCAGGGGACCCCCTGCTCACAGTACACTATTATTAAAAATACATCCATGCTGCTTCGCTACCATAGCACATAGCCGCAAAGGTAAGGAACGAGTCTTTATTGATATGTGTGTTTTACTCATAGTGTAGATGTGCAGAGGGTCTCCGGACCTGAACCGCTTTGGTTTTAGGTCTGGGGACCCCCTGCTCCCCGAGATACAGGCCCCTTTATGGGGTGCCGGTATCCCTCTGCTTTGTTTACATTCCGCGGTCACGTGATCGGGACCTTGAAATGCAGAGGGATACCGGCACCTCATAAAGGGGCCTGTATCTCGGGAAGCAGGGGGTCCCTGGACCTGAAACCAATGCGGTTCAGCTCCGGAGACCCCCTGCACATGTACACTATTAGTAAAAGTTGTTTATAAATACTTTATTTTTTGCCGATGTTTGCGCTGAGAGAGCGGCTTGTCTCTCTCTGCTGCAAACGTGTATCGGCACAAAAGGCCTATCGGAAGGCTTATCGGGAGCCAGGCTGTATCGGCATAGGCTCATCGGCAGTTTTGCTTTCGCAGTGATTCGGCAGGGATCGGAAGGATTCGGCCCTTACTGAATACTGCGAGGGCAAATCGCCAAAAAAAGGCCTATCGGCAACCCTTGCCGAAGAGATTTTATCGGGGCTTACTGCATGAGGCCCTATGTCGGGAACCCGAACTAGATGGGGTCTGAACACGGGCAATAGGGACAGGGGCTGCGGCCTTAAAATCAACAATGTCTGATGCAGAGTCCATGAGCCTTGCTAGGTCACGACGTGACGCAGGTGGTAACCTCTTAGTGATTGTGTCCGCAAGCCGCCGCTTTCCTCGTGCCCCAACCTTATGAATGTAGCTCTCCATTTCTTGCCTGGAGAGAGCAGTACTCACCAGAGTGGTCACAGCACAGTCCTGGTCCGCTTCGGTCATCGTCTCGGAAGTGACGTCATCTGTAGGGTATGTTTTTGAAATGTCGGCGCATTCATCCGCACGTAAGTAAGCAACGGGCAGGGCCTCTTCTCCAGAAATCCTCCGTCACAGCCTGCAGGGAGTAAGGGGGTGGTTGCTCACCGCTCCGCTGATTCCCAATGGTCATCAGTTCATCTGGAACAGTCGTAGGTACTACTTCCGCTGCACTTGGCACTTCCACGGCCGTGGGGTTCCTCCGCGGTTCTGGACGCACCAGCGCTTGTCACCTCATGGTCTCTGGACTTGACCACTCTACTCTGCAGGTAGTTGACTCCTTTTCCTCAGCATCACTTTGGTGGTCCGCCGGTTGGCGCATCACCATGGATGGGGTGCTGTTGTGGAGGACAGGGAGTGGTTCCGCAGCGCTTCCCCCGCACTGGTGGCAATTGGTCGGAAGCCGTCCAGTTCTGATGCCGCCAGGGGACATGCTCTGGTCTCTCCAAGGCCTGTCACCGCACCTTGGGGTCTTTGGTTCCAGCCTCAGGAACCGGGGTACACGGACCCCTGGGAATGTCTGTCAGTGCACAGGGCCCTTGGTAGTGGTAGTGTTGAGGTCTTCACCTCGATCAGCTTAGCCATGGGGCCTTCAGTCTGGACTCTGAGGGCTAGCAACAGCACTACTGGCCATAGATAATAAGTCCTGCACTGCTGGAAGCGAGCTGGAGTACTCGGTTCACCTCCGGGTGCTCTGCACTGTGAGAATAGACACTTCAGGAATTCTTGCCCTGCCAGCTCAAACACCAGGAAGCCTCCTGGAAGTTGGCATTCATCCATTTTAGAGTCACTGTAAATGAGCAGAAATAGCAGCACTCTCAAAGTAGCTCTCTCCTACTTGCCAGCTCTAAGGAACTGAGTGTGCGGTAGCTCGCATTCCAGTTCCTCACACAGTGTGGATGAAATTCTTGGATTGGTGATCACCGTGTCCCCTTTCCTCTGGTGGAGTTTAGAGGAGGGACACACAGTAGCAAAGCATAGTTCTTACACAGCGTTGAACCATTCACAGAGTAGAAGGGCGCGGCTCCTGCTTTCGCGCTGTGCCCCGCACAGGTTTTGCAAACGACAGCATGCAACTTTCTGCAAACTGTCCATGCGGTCTTTGGGTGTGGCAGGAACTGCCATTTAGGATTACTCTGTCCATGCTAAGCACTCCTGGGCCGGGAAGCATTTTACACACAATGAAAGGCATTAACAATGTGTGGGCCCTTCGTTTTCATAGGGGGCCTGCTCTCCTGTGACGCATTGTACTCCATATTGGGGAAACATTTGGGGTTTTGTCAGGGGTCAGAGCACAGAGGGGTGCCAACTATCGGTCAGTCCCATTTATTTATTAATCTGCTCCGTGATCACTGTCTCCGGGTTTGTGGTGGCATTCACTGCGTCCGCATCCCCATAATGAATCGCAATGTCCTCATTGTCATCTCCCTCTGGTGGAGCTGATGAAGGAGAGATGGAGCACTACTGTAAAAAACAACTACGAGAGAGTGGGTCCCAAAATAAAAGCCGTTTTAATGGATCAGAGCATGGATACAAAAAACGAGCCCTAAGGCCCCCACCAACGCATTTCGAGCTTCCGCACTTTCTCAAGGTGTCCCTCTGGTGGACCCAGAAGTCCTAAGCAACACAAAAAGGGTGCAGTTATGGCTTTCGCGCCACTCCACAACAAACTTGAAAAAGTCAATTCTGTATTCCACACGATTCCGGCGGGAATCCATTTTCTGTAGTTTTCTGCAGTATAGGGTAGAATCTGTTAACACACTCATTCCCAGTTAGCTCAAACTCCAACACCCACCACATCATATATATATATATTTATGTCAAAAGGAGTGCTACTGATGGTGGCAAATGTATACAACAAAAGACAGGGGTGCCTAATGCTACATCCAATTGACAAAACATATATGGTAATAAGTATAAAGTTTAAATACTTCAATAATAATATTTTCTTGGTTATTTAGTTAAACCCTTTGGCCAAAGCGTCATAAGCCTCCATACCAACGTCAAGGTATAACAAAAATTTGCAGGTCCTAACACTAAACTGTGAACCTTTCCTTTTACCTCTGTATGAGGGGAAACAACCACAGTGAGTCCTATCCATTCAGGAAAATGCTAGAACCTTCCAAGTTAGAAAGGTAGGGGGGCGCGGGTGAGATCTGGGAGGAAGGGCCACCTACCTCCAAACAACTGTTGCCAGTTAGGAATTAAATGAACACACACATTCCCAGTTAGCTCAAACTCCAACACCCACCACATCATATATATATATATAGGTGCCCAATGCTAAATCCAAATGAAAAAATATATATGGTAATAAGTATAACGTTTAAATACTTAAATAATAATATTTTCTTGGTTATTTAGTTAAACCTTTTGGACAAAGCGTCATAAGCCTGCATACCAAATGTCAAGGTATGACCAAAATTTACAGGTCCTAACACTAAACTGTGAACCTTTCCTCTCATACAGAGGTAAAAGGAAAGGTTCACAGTTTAGTGACAGGGCGACTGTAACGCTCGGCCTGCCCACAAGCCAGACGAGACCCCGGGACTGAGGTGGAAAGGGATAATACCACACACCTAACAGTAAACGGGGGCACGGCTGCAGTGTGGAAGTAGCGTAGATGGTCCGGGTAAGAACAATAGAAAGAGTACCGTACTTGCCAACTCCAGCGGTGGTAGGTATAGTCCATAAGCCAAAGGTCATGGAATGGAGAGAGCAGCGTAGTTGAATGTCCATAAGCCGTGTCCAAGGGAAATAGAAGTCAGCCAGGTAAAGAGTCCAACGCCAAGTCCAAGGGTACCAGAGAGCAGCATAAACAAAGTCCCAAGCCAAAGGTCAATATCCAGGGAGGTCAGCAGAATATCCAGGGACAGGAACAGCGACTGAAAGACAAAAGGGGCCAGGCAACAGCAGACTGCACCAAGGTACAGAAGCTATGCAGAGCAAGGAGATAATGGTGAAGGGAGACTAAATAGGGGGTTGGGACCTATCAGAGGAAGGGGAGGAACGGAGGAGTGGTCAGAGGAAGGACCTGATAGGAGGGAAGTGTTTGGGAAGCTGGGGCCTATTGGAGCAAGGGGAGGAACGGAGGAGCGGCCCGGGGGAGGACCTGATAGGGGAAAGGTGACTGGGTAGCTGGGACCTGTCATAGCAAGGGGAGGAACGGAGGAGCGGCCCGAGAAGAGTCTGACGGGAGAGAAGGGCCTGGGGGGCGGACCTAATGGGGAAGAGACTGGGAAGAGCGTGGAGTGTGCGCCTCGTCATCGGGGGCGGAGTCAGGCACCCGGCGCCAGAAAATGACAGCCTGGGTCCGCGCGCACGTGTGTGGGTGACGCGCGCGACCCAGAAGTGTGGGGGCAGTGGGAGAGAGAGCCACAAGGAGTGAGGTACGCCACCGGGCAGCCTGGGCGGCATGTAAGAGAGGTAAGGAGGCACTGGCAGCGGGTATGCCCGCAGCTCGGATCCTTACAGTACCCCCCCCCCTTGAGGGTCGGACTCCGCACGAACCATCCAAGGTTTGAGGGGAAATTTTTGGTGGAATCGTTTGAGCAGAGATGGAGCGTGAAGATCCGTATGCGAGACCCAAGAACAGTCCTGAGGTCCGTATCCCTTCCAGTGAACCAGAAATTGGAGTTGGCCCCTGGAGATGCGAGAGTCAATGATGGACTGGCTCTCGAACTCCTGTTGTCCTGGTACAATGGGGGGAGGAGGCCGAAGCGACAGATGAGCGAATCGTTTGCCTTGGATAAAGGGTTTCAACAGTGAGACATGGAACACGGGAGAAATCTTCATAGAGGGCGGCAGACGAAGCTGATAGGCCACAGGATTAATTTGTCTCAGAATAGAGACAGGACCCAGGATCCTGGGAGACAATTTAGGGGTTGGGGCCTTCAGTTTGATATTTTTAGAAGAAAGCCAGACCTTATCTCCAGGTACGAACTAATGGGCCTCCCGACGAAGCCTATCTGCTGTTCTCTTTTGTCTTAGCACAGATTCTTGTAAAACAGTTTTTAATCCTCCTCCAAGACCCCTGTAGGGTGGATACCCTATCATCAGCTGCAGGAACTCCGGACCTAGGAGAATACATGGGAAGACGGGTTGGATGAAATCGTAGTTTACAAAAAACAGTGATTCTTGCGTGGACTCGTTTTTTAGAGAGTTAATCGTGAATTCTGCCCAAGGGAGCAACTCAGCCCAATTATCCTGAGAATCAGAAGAAAAACAACGCAAATACTGTTCAAGGGACTGGTTCATGCGTTCAGTTTGCCCATTCGTTTGGGGGTGATAGCCTGAGGAAAACAGAAGGGTAATGCCCAACCTCTGGGAAAATGCACGCCAGAATTTAGAAACAAATTGAGTACCCCGATCCGAGACAATGGACCACGGGACGCCATAAATACGGAAAATCTCCTTTACAAAGATATCCGCCAAAGTACTGGAATTGGGTAGACCCTTGAGGAGAAGAAAATGAGCTTGCTTGGAGAATCTGTCCACAATTACAAGAATAGTAGTCATACCATTAGACGGGGAAGATCCACGAGGAAGTCCATGGCAATGTGACTCCAAGGACGGTCTGGGACCGGGAAAGGTTGTAGAAGACCAGAAGGCTTTTGACGGACATATTTGTTTTGTGCGCAGACTGGGCAAAAGGAGGTGAAAGCTCTAATGTCCTTTATCAGATTGGGCCACCAGAAAGTTCGCTGAATGAGATCCATAGTCCTTTTGAAGCTGGGATGGCCAGCAGATCTGGAGGAATGACCCCATTCAAGAATCTTCAGATGAAAACGTGGTGCTGCGTAAAGGCGACCATCAGGTACTTCTAGCCCTTCAGGGAACTTTGTTTGAGACTCCAAAATCTTATCCAGTATGTCAAAAGAAGCGGCAGAGATAATCAATTGGGGGGACAGAATACTCCCCGGAACCTCCTGTGACTTCTCCTCAGTGATAAACTGATGGGACAACGCATTTGCTTTGATATTTTTTGTCCCAGGGATATAAGAGATGGTAAAGTTTAACCTTGAGAAGAACAACGCCCAACGAGCTTGACGAGGCCCAAGACGGCGAGCACCTTCAATGTAAGAAAAATTTTTGTGGTCTGTCAGGATCAGAATGGGTTCTTTGGTACCTTCCAGAAGATGTCTCCATTCTTGTAATGCCATTTTGATGGCCAACAAATCCCTGTTCCCCACGTCGTAATTTCTTTCTGCTGAATAATTTTTTTTAGAAAAAAACCCACAGGGGTTATTTTCTGGGGTGGTTCTTTGAGAGAGAACCGCACCGGCTCCCACGTCGGAGGCGTCAACTTCCAAGGTAAAGAGGAGGGTGGGGACGGGATATCGCAGAATGGGAGCCGAGACAAAGGCCTTTTTAAGAGAATCAAAGGCCCGGCTGGCCTCCAATGGCCAAGAGGAAGGATCGGCCCCTTTCTTGGTAAGGGCCGTAATGGGTGCCACCAAGGTAGAAAACCCAGCAATAAATTTCCTATAAAAATTTGCGAAGCTGAGGAAACGCTGGATCGCCTTTAACGAGTTAGGTTGTGGCCATTCAAGTACAGAATTGAGTTTCTCTGTATCCATGGAGAACCCTTGATCCGAGACGATATATCCCAAGAAAGTAGTTGAGGATTGATGGAAGACACACTTCTTCATCTTGGCGTAGAGCTTCTTGGCCCATAAACGAGAGAGCACCATCTTGGTATGGAGAATGTGTTCCTCGAGGGTTTTGGAAAAGATAAAGATATCATCCAAGTAGATAATTCAAGAGATCACAAAAAGCCTCGTTCATAAAGTCTTGGAAGACTGCAGGGGCATTGCACAACCCAAATGGCATCACCAGGTACTCATAGTGACTGCTGCGCATGTTAAACACTGTCTTCCACTCGTCTCCACTGCGGATGCGAATCAAGTTATACACCCCCCGTAGATCGAGATTGGAGAAAATCGGCGCTCCTTGTAGCCTATCGAAGAGCTCCGGGATAAGAGGCAAAGGGTAGCGATTTTTGATGGTAATCTTGTTTAGACCACGGAAATCGATGCACGGGCAAAGCGTCCCATCTTTCTTTTTTACAAAGGAGAAGTGGACTTCCGGATGAAGCCCTTTTTAAGGCTTTCTGTGATATACTCGGACATGGCCTCAGTCTCAGGCAGGGACAATGGATATGACCTGGCTTTAGGTAAAGGGGCACCCGGATTTAAGTCAATCGGGTAGTCGAAAGAGCGATGAGGGGGAAGCTCTTCGGATTTGGCCTTACTGAAGACATGCAGGAAGTCCGAATAAACATCTGGTAAGGTGGCGCCCTGCGGGGAACAGGTCTCCAACACGGCCAGTACCGCAGCGGGCGGAGAAGAGGATTCCACCTGGGAGGATCTCCATTGTATGGGAAACTCGGCAGTCCAATCAATGATGGGATTGTGTAGTTGCAGCCATGGTAAACCCAGGATGATTTGAACCGAAGGGCAATGGATGACATCAAAAGAAATGAGCTCTAAAAGTCCATCCTTCGTAGAAAGCTCAATAGGAAGTGTCTCCAAAGAAAAAAAGGCTGTCTGCAGGGGTTGTCTATCGATAGTCTCCAATCCGACTGGAAAGGCCTTCTTCCGGAGTGGAATATTGTGCTGGACAGCAAAAGCCTGGTTAATGAAATTCCCTACGGAACCAGAGTCGAGGAAGGCCAGAGCGGGTGTTTGGGTGCTGGCATACTTGAGAAGAACAGGCAATAGGAGGCGTTTGGTAAGGACCTGTGCGGGAGAGGGAGAAGAAGAGATGGTACCCAGAGAGATTCCCTTGTACCTCACTGGGCGTTGGCGTTTCCCGGCCTCAAGGGACAACGCAGCAGGATGTGCCCAGGAGATCCACAATAGAAGCACAGGCCTTCGTTTCTCCGACGTACTCTCTCCATGGAAGGAAGTAGATGACTGCCCAGTTGCATGGGTTCCGGAGTTTCCAATGCTAGTAGAACAGAAGTAGGATACCTGGAATTAGAAGATAAAGAAACAGAGGGACGAAGACGTTGACGTTCAGCCCGCCTCTCCAGAAGTCTTTGATCCACTCTGATGCACAAAGCGATTAGGGCCTCCAGTGAGGATGGCCTTTCACGAGCCGCCAGCTCATCCTTTAAGGATTCCGAAAGTCCCTGCCAGAACGCCGCGGAGAGTGCCCCATCGTTCCAATCAGTCTCAGCCACGATAGTCCGGAACTCCAGAGCGTAACGTGCCACTGGTCTCCGACCCTGCGTAATGTGGAACAAGGAGGAAGCAGCCATATCACTACGTCCCAGGGTGTTAAAGACTAAACGGAATTCTCTTTTAAAGTTAGGGAAGTTGTAGGCGAGTTCAGGCTTCAGCTCCCAGATAGGTGAAGCCCAGGCCAGGGCGTCCCCAGAAAGAAGGGAGAAAACATCAGCTACTTTGGTATGCTCCGTGGGGAAGCGAGAGGGTGACAGTTCAAATTGTATCTCGCACTGATTTAAAAAACCACGACATCCAAGTGGATCCCCCGCATATTTATTGGGCGTAGGGATACGTAACTCCGAAGGGCCCGTTCCTTCACGGGAGACAGTGGGAGGGATAACGGAGCTGGAGACATTAAGCTGGGGAATCTGAGAGGTTAGGGTATCTTCCACCTCTGGGGGGTCTTGTTCTGTTGTGCTCTGCATAATGTAACGCTCGGCCTGCCCACAAGCCAGACGAGACCCCGAGGCTGAGGTGGAAAGGGATAATACCACACACCTAAAAGTAAACGGGGGCACGGCCAGAGTGTGGAAGTAGCGTAGATGGTCCGGGTAACAACAATAGAAAGATTACCGTACTTGCCACCTCCAGCGGTGGTAGGTATAGTCCATAAGCCAAAGGTCGTGGAATGCAGAGAGCAGTGTAGTTGAATGTCCGTAAGCTTGGGTCGTGGAGTGGAGAGAGCAGCAAAGTAGATTGTCCGTAAGCCGTGTCCAAGGGACATAGAAGTCTGCCAGGTAAAGAGTCCAACACCAAGTCCAAGGGTACCAGAGAGCAGCATAAATAAAGTCCCAAGCCAAAGGTCAATATTCAGGGAGGTCAGCAGAATATCCAGGGACAGGAACAGGGACTGAAAGACAAAAGGGGCCCGGCAACAGCAGACAGCACCAAGGTACAGAAGCTATGCAGAGCAAGGAGGTAATGGTGAAGGGAGACTAAATAGGGGGTTGGGACCTATCAGAGGAAGAGGAGGAACGGAGGAGTGGTCAGAGGAAGGACCTGATAGGAGGGAAGTGTTTGGGAAGCTGGGGCCTATTGGAGCAAGGGGAGGAACGGAGGAGTGGCCCGGGGGAGAACCTGATAGGGGAAAGGTGTCTGAGTAGCTGGGACCTGTCACAGCAAGGGGAGGAGCGGAGGAACAGCCCGGAGAAGAGCCTGATGGGAGAGAAGGGCCTGGGGGGCGGACCTGACGGGGAAGAGACAGGGAAGCGTGTGGAATGTGTGCCGCGTCATCGGGGGCGGAGTCAGGCACCCGGCACCAGAAAATGGCAGCCTGGGTCCGCCCGCGCCCGTAGGGGTGACGCGCGCGACCCAGAAGTGTGGGGGCAGTGGGAGAGAGAGCCGCAAGGAGTGAGGTACGCCACCGGGCAGCCTGGGCGGCATGTAAGAGAGGTAAGGAGGCACTGGCAGTGGGTATGCCCGCAGCGCGGATCCTTACAGCGACAAGAACAGAAATAGCCTTCTGCTTCAGCACAGTTTGTCCATTAGATCAGCGTAGACTGTAGCTCCCTGGCGGTTCAGTTGAGCCCCGGTTATGGTATGTCTGAGTCCCCTGGACACTACAAATAGCCTCCCTCCTTCTCTGGTACTCTCGCTGGAAGCATACCTCATATCTTCCAGTTCTGCTTTGCTAAAAACTGTCCTGATGATCTCAACAGTGCCTCCAAATGTAACACATGTTCCCCCACCCACTGGGAGATTTCACTGCTACACGGTGTGGTGTGGTGCATACCTGCTGGCTCACAGTTGATCTGAGTCTCCTGCGGTGTTGTGGAGGAGAACAGGACAGGCTTCTGGGGACCAAACCAATTCTTTCTCATGGTGACAGCGCCTCCATCTCTTGCAGGCCCCAGGGATGTGGGGACAATCCCTACAGGAGAACTTACCTCCCCTCCCCCGATAGATTGTAGTCTCAAGCAGGAAGATATATTTGAACAGGATCACTTTATTCATACACACTGCAGATGGTCAGCATACACAGCTCACACAATGGGTTCAGTCAGTTCTTGGGACTTCACTCTCAGGATGTACCCTGGACCTCCACTCCAGGCCAAGAGCAGACCTTGCTCTTCCCTTACTGCCTGATGGAGTAAAGGGTATAGTCTCCCATCCATTCGCATGAGGGAGACAGATTGTTAGAGCCCTGCACAATTGTTGTGGGTAGATCAGCCTCTCTCAAGCAGGTAGAGGCTATGCTCAAATTTGGTATCGCAGTTCCTTAAGTACAAGGTAAGTAGGTACCAGGTCTGAAGTCCCTGATTGGACACACTGGCCTAGTCGCACTACCTCCCCTGTGACTCACTGAAGCTGCTGGGGGTGGGGAAAACCCATGATAACTCCTGGCAGTCTGTCCTTCCAGGGCTTATTGCCAGGAGAGGGGCAGACTGGTATCCAGAAACCAGTGCTGGCTACATAATAAACATATAAATCTGTCCTTTTGTTGCCCTATTCCCACTTTCTGTGATATTATTTGAGTATTCATATACAAATGTTAGGTATTTGGAGCTGTTGCATGCTATTATAAGGACAAGGGATGTGTAAAATGGCCTACAGGCCACATATAATATTGGCAGAGCAATTTATTGAATTTGAGCCATAACTTTTTAATTGTTTGGCATAGAAATGCATTCCAGCACCATTAAACGTTATGAACAATGCACTGGTTGTGATATTAATTACACGTTTACAGTTACATATGAAATAAACACCACTTGCATCTGTAATTGAGCTCAAAGAAATACTGAGAGGAAGATGGTGTTTGGCTAAGTTGCAAAGCTATATGTGTTTTGAGAAACCAACTTGTAAATATTATTATAATTATCGTTATTTGTAAAGCGCCAGCCTATTACGCAGCGCAGTACAATGGGGGTACAGAGATTTGATCATTACAAAAACAGAGTTACATACAAATACAAATAAGGACAAACATGCACAAACATATATGGAAAGTAATGAGGGGCCAGCTCGTGAGAGCTTACAGTCTAGGGGAATAATGGGCAATGTTCAAACATAAGGTAAATTGGCTGCTCATTGTGGGATGGAGTATACCTTAGGTTGGCGTATTGTCCAGCCCAACAGCCGACCCCATTAAGGATTTGAGGGTGGGGATGTTGGAGGGTGTTACACAGTGTGCTGATTGGCCCAGCTGCCCATCTTGCCCCAATGGGGTTGGAGTGGGGGTGGGGGGGTGTTAGAGGTATGCCAGATAGGTTTCCTAAGCTTCCCTGGAAAGGTAAGTTTTCAGGGAGTTTTTAAATGTCTGAAAGCTGGGGAGCATCTGATGGTACGTAGTAGTTCTATAATTCCAGAGAGAGGGGGCAGCATGGGAGATGTCTTTGTAGGCAGGAGTGAAAGGAAGTAATAAGGCAGGAGGACAGGTGGATGTCGTGGGAAGACTGTAGGTGGTGTTTAGGTATATATATGGGGGTGAGGGCTGTGATGTAAAATGGGGCAGCATCACTGAGATTTTTGTGAGTCAGAGCTAGGGTTTTGAATTTGATTTTGGAGCATATTGGAAGCCAGTGTAGAGGTTTGCGTAGTGTACTGTAGCAGCAGAAGTGGAGCAGTGAATTAAATAGTAATGAGTCTGGGAGCAGCATTTTGGATGGATTGGAGTTGGAATAGGCGGACAAGGGGAATACCAACTAGGAGAAGGTTACAGTAGTTAAAGCGTGACAAGATGAGCAAGTGAGTTAGGATTTTAGTTGCATCATGAGTGAGAAAAAGGCGTACCCTGGCGATAGTTCAATATTCATTCAGGACTTTGTGAGGGACTGAATATGAGGAATGAAGGAGAGATCAGAGTCAAAAATGACCCCTAGAAAGCGGGTTTGAGGAGTTGATGAGATTATGATGTTATTGGCAGCGAGGGAGAGTTTGGGTGTAGGTGTGGCAGTGGAAGGAGGAAAGAGTATTAGTTCGGTTTTGGACATGTTAAGCTTTAGGTAACATTAGGACATCCAGGAGGAGATTACAGAGAGAAAATTAGTGACGGGACAGGAGAGGGTTATTGGCAAAGAAATTATACTGAAATCCAAACGATTGTATTAGTTCACCAAGAGAGGAGGTGTAGAATGAGAAGAGCAGAGGTCCAAGAACAGAGCCTTGCGGAACCCCAACAGAGAGAGGAAGTGAAGAGGAGGAGACACCAGAGAAAAAAACACTGACGGAGCAGTTGGATAGGTTGGTCGTAAACTAGGAGAGGGCTGCCTCACAGAAGCCAATTAAATGGATAGTGTTCAGGAGAAGGGGGTGATCAACAGTGTTGAAGGCAACAGAGATATCCCGGAGAATTGGTAAGGAGAAGTGACCTTTAGACTAAGTTGTGAGTAGGTAATTTGCCACTCTCGGTGGAGTGTAGAGGATGGAAACCATATTGCAAAGGTTCAAGCAGGGAGATAGAGGAGAGAAAGTTAGTCATGCGGTTGTACTGTATACAAGCCGCTCAAGTAGCTTGGTGGCAAAGTGGAGAAAAGAGATAGGGAGGTAGCTAGAGAGGGAAGCTGGTTCAAGAGAGGGCTTCTTTAGAATGGGCGGGATAAGTGCATGTTCAAAAGAAGTTGGGAATGTGAGCTTAGTGTGCCAGAGAGGTAGCGGAGGAGATGTGAGGGAATAGGATGAAGGGGGTATGTTGTAGGGTGAGTGACAACATAATAAATGATCATTGAGATAACAAATAATAATTACTCTAATATTGCAGACGTGCTTTTTTTAACTTTACGTAAGTTTTATATGTTTGTGGATTTCTAAAGATTTTATGGATTATGTTTTCTATTGATTTACAACACAGTAATTGTTAAAAAAAATTTTTTTAAATATTCACTGCATGGATGAGTTTATAATGTCTTTGGCCATGTATCTTCATATGAGGGTTACTAGTAGCACATACGAATGGTGAATATTTTCTCACTTGTCAGTGTTCTGAGATCAGAGGAATACGTCATTACCATCCTTAATCTTTCTAAAGTCTGAATTCTTCTAAAATTGTCTATTGGTAATGGGATACACTTCTGAAAAGAACCTTTTACAGTGATATTACTGGTTACTAACATAAATGGATGTTTTAACAAACCTACTAATTTCCCTAAACAGAATTTGAAAGTCTCTAATTGAAAGTGCAATTTAATTGACATGGTTAAAAAACAACAGTTTGTTCGCTTCTTTAACTTTGCAACCTATGTGTTGACAGAGAGATACTGAATGACTGTTCACTTTGGAGAACTATCAATTAATATTTTAACTGTTTATATTACTGGCTGTTGTCCTGACCACTGCATATTTGGAATCTTTGCAGCATTTCTGCAGCATTATTTGGGTCAAAGTGCTGCCTTTCTTACTTAAACGACTCGGTTAACAAATTCCAAAACATATGGCTCCTTGACATCAAAGGTTCGACCACTTTCAATGTTTTGAAGGAAAGCATTATAGTCACCTGACAGGATTTAACTCACAGACATAATAGTAACGTTCATTCTACAGAAGGCAAGCATATATTACACCTTCTCTTATTATACAGCAAATACAAATATCAATTGTGAGTACAGTAGAGGCAACTCTTATTCGAACAAAAACCAGTGGCAATTCCCCAAAAAACCCAGGAAACACCCAGGTACATTCTGAATACATGCCTTAAACTTTCCTTAAACTAGCCCCAGCATTTCTGCATTGATTAATGGCCTATCAGATTAACAGCGGGGGTCCCTGGCAGTCCCATTCAGACTGAATTGTAATGCCAGGGATCCCTGCTGTGTTAATCCTATGGGTCGTTAGTCAATACAGAAATGCCTTAAACGTGCCTCAAACTAGCCCAGAACATACCCAGCACATACCCAGCACATACCCAGAATGTAACCTGGCTAGTTTACGGCAAATGTTAGAATAAACGTTGCCTCTACTGTACATTCCCATTTCTCAGACAGGTCTACAACCCTGCCATTCCCTTATATGTTCCTTGCTATGAAAATGTAAGTCTTATTCAAGTTTGTACAACTACAATGTAAAAGTATGGATTGCCTACTATACAGTAAAAGGTCAGATTTCAAAAAAATAGTAAATATATGTTTTAAACAGTGGGCTACTTTTCCTTCATTTGTAATCCAATACATGTTACTTAGTGGACATTATCTAAGTGCAGATGCTAGTGCAAAATGGAATAAAGTATAGATAGCCTACTCACAATGTGCAGGAAGTGGACTCGGGCTCATCAGGAGTGACAGGAGTCCACTGACTTCATCAGTGACACTCCTGATGAAGCCAAATCACCATTGGCGAAACGCGTAGAGTGGAAGGTCCTCGTTGCCAGAGCACTCACAGACGCACTCCAAAGTGGCAAAGCCGAAACCGAAAGTGCCGCCGCAGCCTCCGGAAGTGACGTAGCGGAGCCTGCGATCAACACCAGCAAGGAGGCTACAAGCTGAGGAGGGTTCCTGAGACCATCAGTGTCACAACAGAGACAGATGTTATAATCTTTGTGATATGTGCCTTTTTAATATCGCTACACTGTAAGTGTGATTCTTATCTTTATATTATAAAATATATTTTGATAAACTGATCAGTGCTATGGATGCATTTTCTCTCCTGCACTGAGGTACGTCTCTCCTGGTATACCACACAAGAACAGATTTTGCCACAGTATTGGAGTTGCGTTATTGCTTCCTGCACATTGTGAGTAGGCTATCTATAGGAGCCAAGATTTTAACACTGTATTCCTTTTTGCCCTATCATCTGCACTTAGATACAGTCCATTATAGCACTTTTTATTGATCACTGTATTATTAGTGACCACTCTCTGTGGAATTGATCACTGTTTTGTATACTTGGTGGACTTTACATTTAACAGTTCAAAAATACCAGCCACTCCCATCATGATCTGCTGCAGTGGAGCGCAAACTTTTCCAGCTGCGATCCCCTGTCTGGGCTGTGCCGAAGCTGTGCCCCCCTCCTACCTTCCAGTCGTGCCACAGGGCCACGTGACGTCAGGTCACGTGACCCACTGCGTCATTTGATGCCGGTGTTGTCACGTCACATGACCCCGCGGCGTCATCTGATGCCGCGTTGCCATGGAGACGCGTCAGTGTCTGAATCCCAGTAAGTTTTTTTGTTGCAGAGGCCTCACGCGATCCCCCGGCATTCATTTAAATGCCTGGGGGAAGAGCGCAGGACCTCTGCAACAGCCAGTGCACCCCAGAAAAATCTACCGCCCCCCCTGGAGGGCGCACCCCCCAGTTTGCGCACCGCAGATCTGCTGTATGAATTAATTCCCTTTGCAGGGGATATTATCAACCCAGCAGGAATAGGTTTTGGAATGACGTACTGTAGGTGATTGGAGCCTGATATGGCAAGGATGTTGGCAAAATTAAAACACGTACGGCTCAGACTCTCAAGCTTTGTATATTTTTCTTATTCAATTCATCACTTTGGAAAAATAAAAGAATTATTTAGACCAAGCTAAAAACCGTGTTGTTTATTCTACTGCAGAATGAGCTTAAGCTCATGTCATGACTCATGAGACGTTCTCCTAGTGTGGTCAATAATGCATCTTAATAAAATATGTTTGGGGCTATAAACCAAAATCCAGGAGTAAAAGACAGTACCATATTATATTAGTACCAGATCGGATGGCATTTTCACCACAATTTTGCAGCCAGGCGACTGATCCATAACTGCTTTTCTGTATGCTTTCACTGATGTCCCAATATAAGAACAATTCAAATGTAAAAACATGTTTAGAATGATGATGATTTATTTTCAGGATACTTGTTTTCCACAGGGCATACACATATTAAAAATGTTAGTAATAATAATAATATACGTTTTAAATCACTGTTAAAAAAAATAGTCTGTACATAGTAAAACAGTAAGTTATCGTACTCAAAAATCTAGTCATCTAATTTTGTGCCCAAGGCACAAGGAGGTAAAGAAATATGTTGGTGACCACAAGGAGCTGACACTGGTACTGGACAATACATCCCCTATTCCAGCTTTAACCTCACAGCTTCTCTTTTATCTCCTTACTGATCATGTCATTAAACCAGGGGAACATAATGTATAATATACACAAATGCACGATGTTTAAGTAACGAACAGATGAGGTGAGGAAATAACAGATGTAGAAGCTTATTAAAATGTAATGCGCTGCCTCTTGAATTTTGCATTGCCATTTAGCAACATATGTATAGGAGTTATGGTGGCCACTTTCACTTGTATTATGGTTGTAAAAAAATGGTGTTTTGTTTTGGATTTGGTTCTAAAAATAAAAAAAAAGTTTGCTTTACTTCATATTTTTGCCTAGGCTCAATTTGTTTAGTTTTGGATATTTACTCAATTATAGAAAAAAACGTAATAATAATAATGAAAAATTATATGACAAGAAACATCTAGAGTTCATTACCTGGGGTGGGTTTGGTTCTAAATAATGTGGGGGTTTTGGTTCTGGTTTTAAAGATCTTAAGGGTTTTGTCTTTGGTTTTGCAATGCAAGGTTCTGATTTCACACACCAGGTTTTGCCCATTTCTGATACGAGTTTTAGTAAAGTTAAAGCATTCTAACAGTTTAAAAGTTTGTGTCATAATTAAGAGTTATTTGCTTTTGAAATGTGGACCTGGAAGCTTTTTGTAGAAAGTAAAAAATGATAAAGGTATTTATTAGTACTGTCTGTGGCTCATAACTAACGGAAGCCATTTTTAAGTCCCATCGAAACAAAATACTTTACGTTAACCATATACTGAGAAATGGTTCACAAGGGAATTTTCTTAAGATAGTGTTTAAGCTAAAAAAAAAAAATACCAGTGTAAAAGATAAAATGTAGCTTTTTGTCAGTTGCAGTGGATTAAGGTGCATACCCAGAAAACCACCCACAGGCAGCCGTTTCGACCTTGATGGGTCTCATCAGTGTAGGGTTGACGAAACGGCTGCCTGTGGGTGGTTTTCTGGGTATGCACCTTAACCCTGGCTGTGCTCAAAGCTGTGACCATGCAGCAAGCTTAAGCCTATAGGGAACCATGTTAAAAATGGTTATTGAGGCAAAAAGTGACACTGTGTGCTCATTTGCATGTCATTTCCCAGAATCCCTTGCTGCAGTGGAAGTGCTGTATGCTGGGTGATAATGGGGAAAGGCGGGGTTGCAGACCTGCCTAAGACATGCAGATGAGCTTACAGTTATATTTGCATATTTGCTTTCCTGTGGAGGGTTTTTGTCACTTTTTTTACTCACCATAACTTAACTCAGTATTATGGTTTATATATACAGTATATATATATATATATATATATATATATATATATATATATTTTTTTTTTTTTAATTATCAGTATTATTTATTTATTTTTAACTGTTTATTTTCCAAAAACATTTTTCATGGGGTTCAGAAATAATGAAAAGGGGAACATGATTCACAGTAACAATTGTGGGAACAGCAAAGACAATGATGCAGTTTCAATGAGAGAAGAAGGAGAAACATAAAAACAAGTTAAGAAATAATAAAAAGAAAAAAAGAACAAAGCCACCATCCCTCTGACTCCAACCAAGGATCCCAAACTGCCGAAAACTGTCTGCCGCGTTTTTGTAAGAAGGTTACAGTAAATGGTTTAAACAACTGGCTACTTTAAAGAGTTAGTATTTTCTAGAATGGTGGTTACATTTGTTTAAGGAAGCAAATTACATTGTAAAGATGTTTAAAATATTTTGGCAAAGTAGATCTGCATCTTTAAGTACTGTAACCACATTTTCTTCTACTTACCATCAATCGCTACTAAAAATAAAGAGTACTTTGGTTGTGCCTTAGGTTCTAAAAAAAATAATGTTGTGGTTTTGCCAAAACTAAAACTTTCCTGGTTATGATTTTGGATTTCTAAATTCAAATATTTGTGCCCGTCTGTTGGGTATCGGCCAGCAAGGACTAACGAGCTCAGCTGAGTGATTGTTTGGTTTAAAAGGTGAGCTGCGTACAACCCACAGTCTCTCACAGAGAGAGAGGTTTACCTGTTCCAGACTGCAGAGAGACACCATGTATTTTGTTTTGCTGAACTTTGGCTGAGATAAATCTGTATTTTGTGTTGCTTAACTATAAGTCTACGTTTACTTTTCCAAACATAAGTCACCTGTCATTACCTTTGTGTACATCACCTACAGTTTGTGCTTGAAGTGCGATGCAGGAGGTGGCCATTGGATGTCGAAGGGACCTGGAGACCATCATGGATATCTTTTCAGAACAATTCCTGCAACAGCTGGCCCAGCAAACAGAGATGCTCGTTCAACTGCTGACCCAGGCCCTTGCGTTGGCCAGACCAGAGATTCCAGGCAACCCGCTTGTGCTGCTTAAAATTAAAGTAACCGATAACACAGAGGCATTTCTTCTGACCTTTGAGAGGGTTGCTACCACACATGGCTGGGCCATGGATCGCTTGGCAACTACTTTGGCCCCACTACTTACAGGAGAAGCACAAGCACCCTACCAAGCTTTCTCCACTGAGCAATCATTGGACTATAAAAAAAGTCAAGGCCACAATTCTGGATGGCTAGGCCTGACACCAGGAGACCTATTATCACCTGTCCTGGACCAATCAAAGTACACTCAAGGACAGACCCAGGCCATCATACAGCAACTGCAAAAGGTGTACCTGTTGGGTTTGACCGGAGGAGCATAGTAAAGAACAGGTCATGGAACAGTTCAGTTCTGACTGCTCCTGCCCATGACTGGGCAAAGTGCCATACTGTGGGCACCCTTCCTATGGCAGTGCAACAAGTCAAAAACTTTCTAGTCGCTTTGTCCCAGATGAGCATACCTACTCCAGACACCCAGGTGACATTGGCCTGCAGTGAGGGATGGGCAAAACCCACCACCAAGTCTGTATAGGAATGCCTTGCCCCATGCTGGAAGGCTTCAATGCGGGGGAACCAAAGCAGAGATGTGGAAACTAGGCAGATATACTGTCCACACAGGCCTTGATTCCAGAGGCCTACATCCCTCCCGGTGGTATCGCCGGATGTCTACAAACTGGAGCTGATCAGCTGTACATCCAGTGGACAGCAAGGACGCCACCCAGCTGACTGGCTAAGGATGGATTGTTCCTTTGCCCAGACAATGGCCACAGCTCACTTTAGAGAGGGATCCAGTTAATTTCTCCTTCAGATCCTGATTGCTGGAAGGACTCTACATGCCCTGCTCAATTCCAGCTCCGCCAAGACACTGGTTCTCAAAGATCTGGTGAAACCCTAGGAGGTCTCCTACAAAGCCATGTATTTCTTTGAGTGCATCCACTGGGATACCCGATGTTACCCGACAGCTCAGGTATCCTTGAACATACAGGAGCAGGAAGCTTTGCTGTTGATGGGGGTAGCTCTGTGGTTGGTGGGGGTAGCTCCCACACCTATTATACCCGGCCTGACTGGCCTTATAACCATTCCCTGTTATCTGATATTTCAAACAAGTCAGGTTCTCCCCTGGGGTCTTCTTCCCATTTTCCACGACCTCTACCCCCAGAAGCAATGAATCCGGAAGTCCCGAATGGAGAACCGGGACTGGCTCGAGGTAAACATTATATAAAATTACCAAAATTGTTTTTTTCTGAGTAGCATAGGAAGGGAAAATAGAGACCTACAGTAATAAGTCTGTCAGAACTCACACTTCCTGATTTTAGGGAGAACCCAGTTCTTGCTAAACAGTACGAAAAGGTTATAAGATGTAATGACCAAATAATTGACGAGGTTGGGCTAAAGGTTTTTCCTAATTTTATGATAAAAAAATATATCTTGTTCCAGGTGACCAAGGATACACAAACAGGGGAGGTCACCCGACAAATTCGGTTCCCCAAAATATTAATAAAAGCAGTATTCAAATTAGCCCATACTGTACCATGGGGAAGTCATTTGGGGCTGGAGAAAACCTGTACCCTGTCCCAGTTCTTCTGGCTAGGGGTATACATGGATATTATTAAATTCTGTGCGAGCTGTCCCTACTGCCAATTGACCAGTCAGAAGAAGTAGAAACTGGCCCCATTAATTTCCTTACCCTTGGTAGACCTTCCATTTGAAAGGGTGGAAATGGATCTTGTAAGTACGTTAAAGTCCTTAGTGAAGGCACATAGATTTATCCTGGTGGTGGTGGATTACGCCACCTGATAGCCAGTATCCCATTAAGGGACACAATAGCCTAGAATATGGCCAAAACGTTAGCAAAATTGTTCACCAGGGTAGGGTTTCCCAAAGTGATCTTCACAGATAAAGGAACCAACTTCATGTCTAAACTGATGCAGGATGTCCTGAAGTTATTGGACGTGAAGTTGGTAAGAACTTCAGTGTACCATCCGAAAAAGGATGGGTTGGTGGAAATGTTCAACCGAACCTTGAAGTCCATGATAGAAAAGTTTGCAACCTTGGAAAAAAGGGATTAGAGTGAACTTCTTCCATTTCTGCTTTTTGCTGTGCAGGAAGTTCCCCAATCCTCAACAGGGTTTTCCCAGTTTTAATTATTGTACGGTCGAGGGATCTTAGATCTCTTAAAAGTCCTGGGAGGAACAGTCATTCTCTTCAAAAAATGTGGTCAAATATGTAATTGATCTAAGAGACTGACTAGAGTTAGGGGGTCACTTTGCATGGGAAATTTACAGAACTCCCAGCATGCTCAGGAGAGATAGTAGAACTGACATGCCCACCTAAGAGTGTTTCAACCCAGGGATAGAGTAAGGATGCTACTTCCTAGTAGTGAGCGTAAACTTTTGGGGAAGTGGCAGGGGCCCTTTGAGGTTCTATACTGCACTGTTGAAATGAACTATGAGATTTCTCAGCCAGGGTCCAGGAAGGGTAAGCAAATTTATCATGTGAACCTCCTGAAACCATGGAAAATTGAGGCATCTTTGTTCATCCATCCAATCATCTAGACTACGGATTTGGGTCTCCAGCTTCTTGTAGAAGGAGAGACAGTCATAGAACAGGTCCCAATGAGAAAACAGTTAACCCCCAAACAAGGACAGGAGCTAGTAGAGCTCATTGTCCAGTCTAAGGATGTTTTTTCAGAGATGCTGTGGAAAACCCATCTGATTTCCCATAAAATAATAACTGAGCTTGGGGTGAAAGTGGCTACCGAAAAGCAGGAAGAACATAGTGTGGAAAGAAGTCCAAGAAATGTTAAGACTAAGGGTTATAGAAGAGTCCAATAAGGACTTGTGCAGATTTTAAGAGGCCTTTCATTGTCCAAACAGATGCCTCTAATATAGACCTAGGGGTAGTTTTGTCACATGAATTTGACAGAGTAGAACACTCTATTCTCTTCCTAAGCCAGACATTGTTTACGAGGAAGACCAACTTTGCAGCCATCGAAAAAGAGGCATTAGCGCTGAAGTGGTGTGAGGCTCAGGGAGCGACGCAGCCGTCGGCGCGCTCCTCACACCTTTATCCCCATGGGATCCTCCTCACTGTCCGCTCCCCCTGCCAGGCAACCAGTGTGTTGCTGGCCCGCGCAAACTCTAGGTACCTCTTCCCGTGTTGACTTCAGGAACGCGCACGCGGCCGCGCGCACGGATGCGCTCTGCACTAGCAGACTGCCTCTCCACACAGAGGCTCTCCATGCACCTGCAATCTGTCCTACCACAACCCTCGCTCTGCACATGCCTCCACGCAGCAGGAGGCTCATTGGACGCTCTCCCCTATTTATGCTCAGCTGTTCCACTGGCAAATTGGCTGAGCATAGATCCATGTATTTTTGTGTTTCACCTCTCCTTTGCCTTCGCACTCTCGTCTTGCCTTATCTCGCTGTATCTTGCTTCGTGTACCGACCCGGCTTTACCCTTGGACTCTGCACCTCTAGCTTACTGACCCCGGCTTACCTCTGACCCTCCGCATCTCTCCAACCCTGACCTTGGCACTCGGACTATGATTATTCTACTATCTCCAATCCCGACCATGGCTAATATTACCTTATACGATCCGGACCTCTCAAACTCTGACCTCAGCAAGTATTTTGACAATCCTGACCTCTCCAACCCCGACCCGGCTATTTCAACCAACTCACTCTCCAGACGTGCCCCCGTGGCTGTGGGTGGCGTTTCTACCAATTCTCACCTCAGTCCTGCGGTCCCGCCTTGTTTGTGATGAGCACAGCGTTACAAGTTGGCGATTGAGTTCTTAAGATATTACTAGATCCACTTTATAATCGTGATGGACCACGCCCCATTAAAATGGTTAAACACCATGAAGAATTCTAACCCTAGATTGACCAGGTATCTGTCCCTCTAACCATTCTCCTTCAAGATACGGGACAGGCCAGGCAAACACAACATCAATGGCAACTTTATAGCTTGAGAGGGAGTGGAAGGAAGGGCTTTGGTCGCATGTAGGCCCATCTACCCACAAATAGGGCCTGTTACCAACAGCTAAAGCTATTGGGTGTGACCAGCAATGATTAACAAGCTCAGCTGAGTGAGTTTTTGGTTTAAAAGGTGGGCGTCATACAGCTCACAGTCTCTCACAGACGGACAGGAAGGGAGAGATAGGTGTATGTGTTTCAGACTGCAGAGGGGCACTGTGTATTTTGTGTTGGTGAACTTGGCTGAATAAAATTGTATTGTATGTCTTTATTTATATAGCGCCATTAATGTACATAGCGTTTCACAGTAGTAATACACGGGGTAATCAAATAAATAACAGATAATATAAATAACAGATCATGGGAATAATTGCTTCAGACATAAAAGTAACATTAAGGAAGAGGAGTCCCTGCTCCGAGGAGCTTACAGTCTAATTAAAATCCTATGTTTACTTTTCAAAATGCAAGTGTCCTGTCTTTACTTCTGCATGCATCGCCTACACCATTCTTAATATAGTTATATAAATGTATATATACCTGTAATGTGAAGAGGGGATTGGGGATATGAGGGATAGAAAGAGTGGGTGACATTGATAGAGAGAGAGTGAGTGACATAGCGTAAGAGAGGGACTTGGGGTGGCGAGGGTAACTTGGAAGGGATTAGTTGACATAGGGTTCAACTGTAGGGTCTTAAAGGGTTAACTGCAGATAAGAGCTGTTCCCTGTCTTCTGCTGGCCCTGCCTGCTCTGATGATTTTGACCCCTAGTGTCAGAGCACATGGTGCTAGCAGGAGTCAAGGGAGCCACTTTGATGTACAGTTGCAGCGGAGGAGGGAGGATGAGACTACAGAGTTTCATTTAGGGACTCTTTCTCTCCCTCTGCAAACCACAAAATCTGAGGTACTTTAGAAAAAAGGTATGAGCTGAGCCGCAGTTGGGATTAATCAGAATCGTGGCAGTCCCAAACTATCGGATTCAGGGAATCCGACATCCCATCCTTAGTTAATGCCTGCTAGTTCACTTACAGTATAAGTATTGGAGCAGTTTAAGGTGAGCCGTTAAAAATTGCAACACAAAGGAATTTCAACTGTAAATTCAGTGACATTATCACTAGATCAGTCATTACCATTAAATCCTCATCTCTAGTGCTTCTCAGTTCTCAACACCTTGAGGCATGTTAGCTTGTAGAGGGACATAACCTTTCAACTTCTCTCCCTTCCCAGTATTTGTCAAAATCTGCACCTTGGTGCCATGTGTATCTGATATATTGTGACAGCTCATTATTAGGCTGAGGTCCCGCTGCGATCGGCGGCGCGCGCGGCTACGTGCGCGCGGGCCACCAGCTCCTTACCCAAGTGTGCTGGTCCCCGCTGCCGCCTTCCGACAGGGTTGACTGCATGCTGTAACACGTCAGCCCACCTGAGCTGCAAGCTTGGTTTGCCACGCTGACGCGTCACGTGGTGCGGCAGTCAGCCAATGAGGAGGGGAGTTACAGGAGGGAGGTCTGATCTGCACTGTCCTCTATATATTATGGCATGACCCCCCCCCCCCTCTGGTGCCCATTTCGCAGGCTGTGTGTGTATGTGTGTATATGTTGTGTGTGTTGTGTGTGTGTGGGGGGGGGGGACGGACGGACCCAGGGGGTGGGGGGTGGAGGAGGAGCACGGAGAGCAAGCAGCAAATGGCATGTGGGGGGGCTCGCTGCACAGACCGAGAGACCCCCGTGCAGCCCTCCGCTCAAACCACGCTCCCCCGCTCAAACCACGCCGCCCCCCCAACCCCCCCCCCCCGCCCGCTCCAGCTCCCGCTCCAGCTCCCTACGGACCACAGGTAGCGGTCAATTGCCTCTCCACGCGCCGCATGCATGCAGTGCGAGCACGCTGACTGAGGCAGCAGGGCCTCGGCCTTAGAGATGGGCAAATCTATCTAACTTCGGTTCACAGCTTTCTCTCTGAATTTTGGGGGAAATGTAACAAAGTTGCGAACATGGTGCAATATCTTTTTTTCTTGCAACTTGCCCATACAAACAAAAGTTCTCAGTGTGAACTTTCGCTCATTTTCACATTTATGAGTATTCAATGTATTTATTTATTTTTGAAACAGTGGCATATTTTTTTTTTTTACTTGACACATTATAACATGTCTTGCACATTTTGTAAAAGTATATGCAGTTAGAATTACCACCAGGATTTAAATAGTTTGAAACAGAAAATAAAAGCCCTCTTAGCACCATCAGAATAAATAACAAGCCTATTTGAAATTATATGCACCTACACTGGCGACACACTTTATTCGAGCTCGGCTAGTCCCACGAATTCGGGTATACCCGGGTGTATTGAGGTTTGTGACTGTTTTCTGCCCGAGTGCATTGGGTTATTTTCCAGGCAGGGATTGAAGCATTTTATTCCCACTGGCTGCAATACTGCACAGTATATATATATAAACTGCATTACAATTCATGAATTTATGCCATCTGGTAGACACGCGAAGCATTGCAGCCTATTAAATCCTAATCATTATCTTTTAACAGATCAGCCGCCCGTCAGCCAGGCATGAACCCAGGCTGGGAAGGCAAATGCAACGGGGCTTGTCAGAGGTGAGGAGCGGCGCATTCCAGGTATCTGCCAGGTACATACTGGGTATTTGCTCGAATAAGGTGTGTCGGTGCAGTATAAAGAGGTTGAATTTGTTTGATAAATGCTAATTGACCCCTTACATTTCTACAGGGCCCAGCAGCGCATTGCTCAGTTAAATGTATTTATGCTGTGTGCTCATCCACAGAAACCCTCATCTGCCAGCAATCTGTCTTATTCTCTGGGGTATACCTATTCTTATGTGCATCCGCTGTGCATGATACCCCCTCCAATCTATCTACCATCATCTAGGGGTTTGTATCCATTCTTATCCTTATTTCATTATATTAGATAATATATAAGACCAAGCAATGATTAATGAACCTGCTGAGGCCACTGTACATACCAAAATCTAATCCATAATTAAAGTAATTTACAATTTTACCCTTTTCAGTCTTGTGTGGATTTTACTTCATACTTATTGGTGGCTGACTAGCAGCCCAGCATATACACATTATTTCTGGATAAATAAAAATGACCTTTATGGCAGTGATATGTTAAACAGGTTGACACTAAATGGTTAATGCCTTTAAAATAATTACACAAGAATAAGTATTTGGAAATATTTTCTATACCGTGAAATATAGGGGGCTGTATCCACTATTTCTGCCATGTGTATTTCCTTATTGCCTTACTTATTTGCTGGTCAGAACGGGTAGAGTTAGAACAAATCTGATTACCTTATCATCAGGGGGAGCAGACAAGATTAACATCCACCCCCACCATTCAGAATCTCCATTGTAAATAAAAACATTCAAATATTTTCAGGCTTTAAAAGCTGATTTAAAAATACATTGTTTTGATTTGTATTACAATTAAAATGCTTTTTTTCTGGTTGTTTTGGCGGGTTTTAGGAGTTAGTTAGCTAGTTTTCATAGTATTAAACTGTCATCATGTCAATGTGCTTGTTCATGGGACTGGTTCTTAAAATTTAGAATCACTTTCTTACTTTAGTTACCCCAGTAGAATTCAAAAGGTTCAAGATATTATTGCACATCTTTTATTTTGATAGACTTCAATGAGATAACCTTGATGGAAGTGAGGGTGACCCACTCAAGCACACTTCCTCTTCCATTCCCACAATCCCATAGTCCCAAGTCAGTCATGGCAGAAAGTTCTACAATGACTTCTGAAGTGGCTTCTCTATACCAATGTAATGGCCAGTGCACTTTGCTTGATCACAGTGACCAAACTCAGGTAGATAAAGAAGTAAGAAGACACTATTAATCTCTCCCCACAGGCTACATCATTCTCCCTGGGGAGGTTAACGGAAAGTGGTAGTGGCAGGAGAATGGGCAGAAATGTTGGTGAAAGGAATGGTCTCTCCTGAGGATAGAAGTATTGCGTAAGTACCTGGATGCCGTGGGACATATGTATTAAGCCATGCTACTCGATAAAACAGCTTCCAGCAAGTCTTAGTAAATATAGCCATATCATGTGAGTGAGCTGTACGGTGTATTGTGGCATGGAAGGTGTTTTATGGAACAGCAAAGCTTAGTAAATACAGCCCTGTATATTTAAGACATTTTAGGACAATACCATTATTAATAATCAGCATGGTCTCCTAGCCTCATTAATATATTTGAGTAACAAGAAGCATTGAGAATTATGGTAATTCAGTAAAATTAAAGAAACTCAACTAAAGTCAATGCAAGGAAATGAAAATCCTGGTAAAGAAAAAAGAAAGAAAGAAAGAAAGATCATTAATGGAATCTAATCTGATTGGATTAATGTTGCAAATACAGCACCTCAAAGATTGGTCTTGAAATCACTTCTGAGAGCAAAAGCTAAAGCAATATTAATTTTTAAATTATGAAGATGAAATGAAGCTCTATGGCTTCTTTTAGCAAATGAGCTTCAGTTGGAACCATTGCTGCATGCAGCAGAGTATAATCCTGCATAATATCTGTTTCCACATGATCATGTACTGTAAACACATTTGAAGTCGAAGCCTGAGAAGAATTCTAATGTATGTGAATAATCTTCCCCACACTCACATTCCGTATACTTGCGACTGCACGCCAAATAATTGCATGAAGCTTTCAACACATGTGAAAAGGTTCATTTCAACTTTATTCAGGTTCGGCCCGCTAAAACACAACACAGAAGAAGGTTGGTGCCTGGACCTTCATAAGTACCTGTGACATGAGAGAGTTAGATAAATACATGAAGCTATCATAAGGATTCTTTTATCAGGTATGTCTTTTTGATTTTTCAAGTGTCTATCACATAACAAAAAACTGCTCTTGAAGGGCCCTCCATTTACCCTCTCCCCTAACTAAATGTGCACTTCATTAATGTAAATTGGGGGTTTAATGCTCTTGTTGAAATTCTGAAGAAAGTGCTGTGGCCTTGCGAAATGCTTAAGCATCATTGCAAATTAGATTAGGGACCAAGAAAGCCAGTAAAATTAGAATGATAATGGTTGATATGGCTCCCTGACAGGCATGACTATTCAGGGATCAATGGGATGAGAACAGCTTCCCGAGCCCAAAGTGAAAGGCAGGGACAAACGTCAGCCTACAGATGTGGCTTTTGCTAGTGCATTCAATTAGTTTAATTTGGTAAATGGTAGGGATTTGCAGCCTTTTTAGCCAGTTGAGCTACAAGACACAAATATATAGAATTGCCTTTCTCCTAACAAAAGGATGGATCAAATTTACTTTTTTTTAAAGATAAAAAGGAACAAGAGTCTTGGGCATTTCTGACGTGTTTTTCTTTTTCAGATGATGGTCTTAGCATGATGTGTTGTATGTGTCCGAAAGCAACTGTGTACATTTTAACTGACCTGTAAATGGCAAGCCATACATCTATATATTATTAATCATAACGGTATATAAATATTGTAGTATTTAAACAGCAGAAGATAAAGATTTAAGCAAAAAAGGGTTCAAAGTTCAGCTAAAATATTTTCTCAGTATCCAAATATAGATAGGAAATGAAAAAAGGAAAAGGGACTTAAGTTGTAAAAATAAACACAAAGTAAAGCTTAATACAATCAATTTTCCTCCTTTCAATGTTTAGTCATTTTAACCCTGTCAACCAACTACTTTGATGATCTGGTCCCTTATTCAACTGTAAAATAGACATTTTTCTTGATGTTGACTCCGAACAAGCTTTCTTCACGCTTCCTGCTGTTCTGTTTCTTCCCTTTTGACGCTTCAACACTTTGAAAATATCTACCTGTGGATGTGTACCTGTAGGTTTTTACACCATCTAAGCTAGAATGTTTCTGAAAGCAACAGGAATAAGGCATGATTAAGCAAATATTATGTGGATCATTTCTAACAGGCGATTGTGGGCATATGTACAGTATTAAGGTTTCAAATGTTCCATTGATTTTAAGGCTGGAATTCACTAAGCTCCAATATGGCCATTGACTTGCAGTTAACACCAAGTTGGTGCTGTGTTGATTAACCTAAACTAGAACAAGTAGCAAAAAGTGCTGCCATTTCAAATTGATGTAAATTATTATTTTTTGCTCCAGAGGGAGCACAAGGTATCCCTTTCATATGTACAAACAATATACAAGATCTAAAGCGCTGAAAACACTATAAATATTATTTAAAAGCGGTAAACAATGTGAAACTATCCTTAGATAACTATGCTGGAATAAAAAAAGACTGTTCCTTAGTCCATTTTAATTGTGGAAAAAAGATGCAGTGCAAAAATTACTCAAAAAATGTGGGAGAAAAACGGAAATTTCCGTTCCATTGCTTATGTTCTAGGCACTACATGTTTATTCAGAAATTTGGGATATTTAAAAACATACTACACTGTATAATTTTTCCTTTTTCCCTTTCTTTTTTTTTTGCCTTTTTTCTCTCAGATTTTTTGTCATTTTAGCACTGGGTCTTTATTTTCTTTCACACTGTACTATATGTATCCACTTTTTAAAAAAAAGTTATTTCAATTTGGATTCTCCCCTAAATTTAATTTCACTTCATACCTTATAGCGTAGTTCATGGATATAATGTATTATGTTAATGTCAGGTTGTTTCTGTGTGTAACTGTACATTAGCCCCAATTAAAGTGCATGAGATTGAGCACTAACAATTGCAGACTAATTAAGTGATGCTAATACCTCTCCTATTTGTGACTCTTAAGGTAGTAAATACAATAGAAGCAGAATTAGGCACGCGTGTGGACTTGCTTGAAAATCATAAATGTTGGTTTATTGTTTCAGAGCGACGTTTTGGTCCAAATTGTGTCTACAGCAGTGTTTTTACACCAGGGTTCCTAGGAACCCATGGGTTCCCTGGACATCCCTAAAGGATTCACTGAAATGTTCTTGTCATTTGAAAATTGTATCAAATACAGAAGAATTACAATGCATCTGATCTCAGAGCCGCTATTAGAGAGGGTTGGGGGTCCCTCAGAATTTCACTTAGGTTTCCTTAACCAAAAAAGGTTGGAAACCACTGGTCTACAGTAACTACTACAGTAGGCCAGAATCTCCCCCAGCCTTAGGCCACATTTATAGTTGACTCGCGTGCGACGGAGCGCATGACATCATGCGCGCCTGTCGCTCACGTGAAACCTGCACTGAGGTACTAGGCAACAGGGAGGCATGGCGGAAGCATGGCCGTGACATCACGTGAGTGGTTTGCCCTCACTGGCTGAACCGCGCACGTGACCCAGCCGTCACGTGGCACAGACACAATAATTTATATGGCCGAGAATTACGCACGTGGTCACGCGCACTATGGCCAGCCTATTAGGCATACAGCCTTTTGTGTGTGGTGCGTGCGATGTCAAGCGCGTGTGCACCCACTATAATCACGGCATTAGATAAGGCCATGGCAGTATACCCAGCGTGAGTGCTCCTTTTCAATATACAGATTTGACTCTTATGGAGCAGCTTTTGTCAAGGACCAATGTTCAAATTCTAATAAGAATTAGATATATGTCTACAAATTGAGTACGATCTGCTATTCACCAAATGCAATGTTTTATTTGTCAGTACAGCCCTGTCCTTATTGTTCTACTTCTAGTTGAGTATTTTAGGATCTCTAGCCCTGCTTTCCAAAATAAAGAGGAAGAAACCTACATATGCAGGATTTCTAAGGGGGTTTATCCCGTGAGTGGGGAAGGGCCTTCTATTGCTGGCCACTTTGGGAATGGAGCTGTTAAAACAACCACTATTGGAGTTCATTGACAGATGGAGAAAACGTTAGAGGAAGCAGAGAATAAGATGAGTAATATATCAAATTATCTATTCACTAAAGCGAGGGTCTCAAACTGAGTCCTCGTGGGCCACCATCAGGCCGGCTTTTATCGATATCCCTGTTTCATCACAGTTGGCTCAATCAGTTGCTCAGTTGAAGTCGAGTTTGAGACCGCTACACTAAAGTCTGTTTAGGTAACACGGGGACTTGACTTCACGTTGTTTAAGTCAGCACTAAATTTGGCGTTACTCTGATCCGATTCCTGAAATAGGGCTAGAGCTGTATTTGGATGGCTGCAACAGGACATTTAGGCACAATTTAAATAACATTATTATTTTGCAGCGTTATTTCACTTTCGGCTATTCTCTCTTTCCACTTAGGGTTGAGCCCTCTTTTAGGGTCTGGATAGGAGTGATGCCTAGGCAGACATAACGTCACATTATTAGAAGATAATGCAACATTATCCTATAATGACAACTGATAGTTAACCATTTTCTAATTAGATATATGACCGCCTTTGTTTTTGAATATAATTAATTTATGGATACAATGTTAAAGATGGTAGAGACCCACTACAATGTGGCAATTATAGGCCGATATCTCTCCTAAATTCCGATCTAAAAATATATAGTAAGATTTTAGCAAACAGACTAAACCCGATTCTTCCGAGCTTCATTCATAAAGACCAGGTGGGATTTATTTCGGGCAGACAAGCTTCGGATAATACACAGAAAATAATAAACATTGTGGATCACGTGCATCTCTCAGGTACAAGAGCATTTTTGCTGAGCTTAGATGCCGAAAAAGCATTCGATAGAATTAGGTAGGACTTTTTGGACCAAACATTGATTAAATTCGGTTTCAAGGGCCCCTTCTTAGAGGGGGTCAGAGCTCTGTACAAAAACCCAACAGCGTTTGTAAAACTCCCAGGAGGAGACTCAAGTCCCATAAAAATTACGAATGGTACAAGACAGGGCTGTCCCTTGTCCCCACTTCTGTTTGCATTGTCGATTGAACCACTCGCGGCCACAATTAGAAACGACGCTGATATAAAAGGGATTGTTATTGGAGCACGAGAATACAAGATATCTCTTTTTGTAGATGATATCATTTTGTCATTGTCGTCCCCAATGACGACCCTACCTAACATCTAGTCACAGCTGGAAAAATTTGGCCAGGTAGCAGGGTCTAAAATTAACAGCGATAAGTCTGAAGCCCTGAACCTATCACTCCTCGCCCTCGAGGTAAAACTATTGCAAATTAATTTTAGTTATAAATGGAGCCCTAACAACATTAAATACCTACAGTAGGGGTCAGAATCGCAAACTCTTATGCTGCCCTATTCAAATATAATTTCCCCCCCTTATTTACAGAAATAAAAAAAACCCTCCAGTGCTGGAACAAGTACCACATTTCATGGCTCGGAAGAGTGGCATCTGTTAAGATGAACATCCTTCCCAGGCTACTGTACGTCTTCCAGACCCTCCCTGTCTGTGTACCGCTGGCAGACCTCAAAAGCATTCAAAATAGTATTTTCCAATTCATCTGGAAGGACAAAAAGCTGCGGGTGGCTAGATCGGTAATGTTGGCACCATGGGAGTGTGAAGGCCTGGGAGTACCAGATATAATTAATTATTATCAAGCGACCCACCTAAAACAAGCGATAGTTTGGAATAACGATCCAGCGTCTTGCGGCTGGTTGGAAATGTGCCCTGATTTTATTGGAACGTCTAGGCCTAAATATTGTGTTGGGAGACACACAGAGACAGAAAAAGTACATGGGAGGGTGCAAGGTCAAGAGGGTAAGTGTGACTCCATTAGGGAATTTGTATAAACTAGTAAATATAAAGTATAGTGATTATTTTCCATCACAACACTTGGGATATAAGATAATTCATGGAAAGTATTTTTGAAAGGGGAAATTAGTTTAAACAATGCTTTTAAGTTAATCTGCCTTGTTAGCTACTTTATAGATGACCCTCCTTTAACTCGAAAATGTGAATATTTAATACATGTACATCAAATAACACTCATGTTGAGAGTACTAATGGAACAAAAGTTTAATACTGCATTCATGTATATCTCCCTGGGATTTGACTTAAAATCACAAATGATTGCCAATTAAATATTTTGTAATGCTTGTAACTGTAGCCCCTTTTCCCTATGACAACGTGTGCTGAATTACCTGGGCTCACAGAAGGCCTACGCCTCCACCGCTGGGAGCCTGGGGTGTGCTCTCGCCCTTCTCGGTTCAGCACCTCCACCTGATGAGGGATCCCAGCATAGTAGGATAAACCCTCATAGGAACCAATTACAGTGAAGAATACACACACAGGTACAGTATATATAACTGGTTTACTAACACATGCACATATATCAATAACAATAGAATACACCACAATGACAATGCCCCAATGCAATGATCCCAACAAAATGTTTACCACACCGGTGGAGTGCACCCAAAGTACTGAGGGTGTCCTGGGCACCTGACTACCCTGGTGTCCACAGAACAAAGCCCACCCCAATGTGTGTGGAGTAGCGCTACCCCTTTGTTGAGTCGTAGGTGCACGGTGGTACCTTCCTGGTTAAAGGCCAGAACAGGGCATACTGAGGATCCTGAGTCAGCAGGGCCGCAACGTGATCCCACGACGCAGTGTCTGCCAATTCCCTTTTCTCCTTACCGGTGGTGTCCACCTCTCTTGAGGGAGATTCACAGGAGTGTCTCCCTTAATGTCAATAGTGTGGTCTGGTCCCAGACCGCAGGCTGCAGATCACTGTGTGGCCGTCCGGTCACCGCTGCACTACTACTGTTGTAAGCTAAGGAGTAGTGTCCCTATCTGGGGCTTTCCCTACAGCACACACTCTGGAAGGGGATCAGGGGCCTAGCTGTGGCTTGTGGGGGAGATTTGGCCTAGTCCGGGAGCCACTGGTACCCAGACACTACCTTTCTCCTTGCCATCCTTCTTCCGACTGGCGTGCTCCAGTGCGCCAGTTTCACGCTCCTCCTCTCTCTCCTCCGAGCCCTTTTGTTTCTCACAGCCCATGTGGTATGCCGCCCCCTAGTCCCTATCTGGTGACTGACTTGCGGAGCCACCTAAGATGGCCACCGCAACCTCGCTCTACTCCGCATGTGCACACCTCTGATCGCGCATGCGCAAAATTCAAGTGGCGCCCTGTGTGCCGGGTCCATCGTGGAGCTCCGGCGGCATCCCGGCAGTCCGGCAACTCCCCCTCCCGCACTGGAGGTAAGAAGGGAGCCTGGCTACATAAATAAAATGTAATCTTTAATAAAAGGGCACATCAGGAATTCATTACTGCATGTATTAGCTTTTATTATAATGACATTATCCCAATGACACTTTGTTTAAGTTGATTTATTTATTTTAATACAGTAGTCGTTTCCATGTAATATTAGTGGCATTTATACTTGATATATATATAATGCAATTGTCTATATTATCCTGATGCTGCAGTTAACTGGCCTGCCTGGTTTTCAATGCTTTGACGCTTGTGTCTGATTTTGCTTTGATGCCACCATCTTCTACTTGTATCTGCATGAAATATAATAAGCTGGTTTCTGATGTGCCACACATATTGCTAGCCAGTGAGGTTTACTCCACTATAGAACAGATGGAGATGTTTGACACTAGCAAAATGGAGAAAGTATGATGCACAGAGACATAGAATTTGATGTGTCACATTAGGAACATGAGCATCCCTTAAATCCCCCCTAACTCGTGATATAGACATGGGGCAAAGTACTGTTACATTGTCAATTGTATCAATTTTGCTTTAACAACGCTTTATCCTAACTATTGTTAATATCATCACTTTGCTGTACGTATTCCCTACTTGTAAACTTTTATGTATCCTGGCCCCACGCTTCTTTTACCAGTTGTTTTGCCAAATGATACACTTTGCATTGTTGTTGTACGACGCGCTCTAGTACTGAGATTCTTGGTGAGTAGCGTGTTAGAAAAAAATCTGAATAAATACATATGCAAATTATTCTCTCTTTAAAAATATATATATATATATATATATATAAATTAAGTGCATTGATACGTCGTCTTCTGGAATTAGTTTTAAAATGAGGGAAAACATTTTTTAAAGTGCTAAAATATGAAGACAAGTTGGTTCTGGGTACCAGAGCTTCAGTACTTTTTACAACTTTGGTGGGTGGAAGCTATAATTGAATGGATATTTCTTTCTGATACCTTAGTTAATCTTGGCAATACCTCTTCCATACATCTTTTATCCTACAAGATAGTTGTTTCCTTGCTATGACTGGATGATTAGGTGTACACGACCTCCTTTCCCCTCCTCCTCTGAGTCTCACTTTCACTTATTCAGCTGTTAAAGCAGCTTAAAACCTCAGAAGAACATTAACATTTGGGTACTAATGCTGCATTGACCTTTATTCACAAAGTGCAAATGGTTGGAAGTAGAACAGATTGGTTTCCAGCAATTGGCTTTCATGTGCAGTTTAGTCTTTGATTTCTCTTCCCTTTCTTCCTTTAATCCAACATCACTGGCTTGAATACATTTTCGTTCTATGTAAACAGGCCAGTTCAAGCCTTGCCTTTGAAGGGAAGTTGGGAGGTGACTTCTTAAAAGGTTTGCCTTTGGAATTAAACAAATTAAGAATGGATGGCAACACCAGGGTGGGTGGAGCTCTGTACAGACCTTCAAACTGATCTTCAGTGTGCCTTCGCATCCCTGGCTACTGATTGAAAATGGACACTGTTCATTGAGGAGGATGAGGAGAATGTAAGGATGTATATTGACTCTCATGAACGTTTTTTTTCATGATATTCACAAAGGAGAGAACTCGGTAGAAGCACAAGGAAGCATTGCACAGCATACTCCCTACCTCCCCAATCTTAACTTTCTTTGTCACTGAATCAGCTTCAATGTAGGCATGAATTTATAGATGTATAGCCAGGAATCAGATGTTTATGCAAAACCAAATACTTCTTTAGAATCAACAGAAATTGTCATCAATGTGATTTTTACTTTGTGGTACATTTGTGCTCTTGGAATGAAGGCTTCAATCAATAGCACATATGGTTTATGGCACTTTGGTCTGGAATTGACCGTCTGGCTAAAAAAACGTAGTAGAGACATTCATTGCTCTCCCTGAAATGAGAAAACAACTTTGGAAATATATCACATTGTGTCTTTGATACCTAATTTGTCACCATCAATTCATATTAAAACAATGTTGTGAAAGTGTGATGGATATATACATTGCATAATTAGTTAAGTGGTTGAAATTATTGACAGGTCCAGCACAGAATAATAATATTTACAAAAACAACTTGTATTCACATACAGTGACGCATTTCCAATCCAAAGTGTTGTATAATTTTACGTCTGAAGCACTTCTTTCATTTATGTGGGATTTGTATTATTTGTTAATTATATAATTGTCACGTGTATTACTGCTGTGAAGTACTATTGTATGTGCATTAATGACGCTATATAAATAAAGATATACATACATACAATTAAAAGATTCTAAGATTTCATGCAGGCGCCTCTAGGGGGAAATCCCAGGTACACTTTTCACTCCAATTTATATCGACAGTCTCTAAAAGGGTGAAGTTAGTAAACAGCAATGCAATGCAACATGCAACTGTAACTACAATGTTATGAGATAACTAAACTGAACAGATATAATAAAAATGCTCAACTGAAAGGATAAGTGACTTCTTTGAACATGCCCTCCTATAATCTTCTCAAAATTCTCTTACTGCTTGGACTATACTGAAAATAAGGCACAGACATACAGAAACACACCATTTGGCTCTTGGTGTTGTGAGAGAGTGATATTGGTGGTAAGAACTTTGTGGGTAGAGAAATTGAAGCGATCTGGCGTAAAGTAAACTTCAGGTTGCTAGGTATTGCTTTTAATTGCTGGCATAAATCTTCCCAGTGAGACTGTATGCCAGATTACTGTATGCTTAATAGGATATACATATTAGTACTAGTATACAAATGAGGAACTGGTGTTGCTGGGTTGGCAACAGCCATAGTGGCAGTACCCTGCTACAGTGAGTTAATGATGCACAAGGTATGCTCTAGTATGAGTGGTGGCTGCCCAGTCTCATTATATATATATATATATATATATATATATATTTTAGAAAAAAATAAATAAAGGCACGTTCCCCATAGCATAAATCTGTGTTGAGACTTAGGATAATCATATAGAAGGTGTCAAAAGCAAGATAATGCGTGTTTGAGAGATAATATTTCTCATAAAGGTGGTACTCATCTGTGGCAAACTTCCATAGTCCCATATAAAGGGCTGGCACCCCGCTCGATAATCCTGGGTCCACGGCTCAAATAGCAGGTACACATTGTCCCAAACTGTCCGGGAGAAGGTAAACAAAAGTTTGTACTGTATCCAAACAAATGGTAAGTTTACCACTAATGATGGCACTCATGTCTCTATACACAACTGCTCCTAGAGGCGTGAAGATGTAACATGCCAACATCCAGGTCCCAACGCGTTTCATCATACGCAACGTGTCTTCATCAGGAGTGAGTGGGAAAGGTAATGCCCATTAAATGTTATATAGCGTATATTAAGGACAAAACAGCTGGAGAATGTAATTAGTTAGGGAATCACCTAACAACCTACTAATGGATGTAATACAATGGAAAAAGCAGTGCCAGAGAAAATACACATGTACATAATTAAAAAGACAGTAAATCCAGCATATATGTCATGAGAAAATAATATCTTAATGAACATAGACCATAATAAAATATGTTTAAATAGTCTAATAAAAACAATAATAAAAAACATGATAATAATAAATAAAAATATGTATGTATATGCTCAAAGCTGTGACCATGCAGCAAGCTTAAGCCCATAGGGAACCATGTTAAAAATGGTTTTTGAAGCAAAAAGTGGCACTGTGTGCTCATTTGCATGTCATTTCCCAGAATCCCTTGCTGCAGTGGAAGTGCTGTGTGCTGGGTGATAATGGGGAAAGGCGGGGTTGCAGACCTGCCTAAGACATGCAGATGAGCATACAGTTGTATTTACATTTGCATATTTGCTTTGCTGTGGAGGGTTTTTGTCACTTTTTTTACTCACCATAACTTAACTCAGTGTTATGGTTGGCCCATCCTTTAGCTTCCTTGCATACCCAGTTAATCAACCCCACACTGATGAGACCCATTAAGGTCAAAACAGCTGTCTGTGGGTGGTTTTCTGGGTATGCACCTTAACCCTGGCTGTGCTCAAAGTTGTGACCATGCAGCAAGCTTAAGCCTATAGGGAACCATGTTAAAAATGGTTTTTGAAGCAAAAAGTGGCACTGTGTGCTCATTTGCATGTCATTTCCCACAATCCCTTGCTGCAGTGGAAGTGCTGTGTGCTGGGTGATAATGGGGAAAGGCGGGGTTGCAGACCTGCCTAAGACATGCAGATGAGCATACAGTTGTATTTACATTTGCATATTTGGTTTGCTGTGGAGGGTTTTTGTCACTTTTTTTACTCACCATAACTTAACTCAGTATTATGGTTGGCCCATCCTTTAGCTTCTTTGCATACCCAGTTAATCAACCCCACACTGATGAGACCCATTAAGGTCGAAACAGCTGTCTGTGGGTGGCTAAGATCAAGTGTCTTAGTCAGAGGGCCGAACGGAGAGTGACGGTCCGGAACCTCGGCCTTGTAGCATCGCCTTCGGGCTTAAGCTACCTACCACTATTGGGGTGACGCACCTGACCTCTGGGTGATTCGGAAACACGAGAGAGAGACGGTGACTCACCTGACCTCTGGGCGATTCAGGACCAAGCGACAGGACCCCCGGGCAACGAGGAACGGCGAAGCTCTAACCCCCTGCGACGAGAAGGATGGCAACAGTGGCCCCCCAGACCGGAACGGAGAGGATGGAGGTCGCCACGGAGCCCGCCTGGACCACCCTGCGCAAGGAGACGAAGAAGAAGAAGAAGGAGAAGCACTAGGCACCCCCGGAGACGGTCCCCAGCAGCCAGGAGACGGACGGAGGAGGCCCAGCGGCTACCAGCTCCAGCGGCTCAGGCGACGTTGCCCCCCCCAGCAGCCTCACCCCCACTGCCAGCACCAGCAGCGGCGGCCCCAGCTCCAACCCTGGAGCTAGGAGCAGCAGCAACAGGAGGATCCCCCGCCTGGAACCCTGGATGAGGCAGACGGTGGTGATGCAGCTGAGGGAGGTCGACGGACAGCGCCCTCTATTGGACGCTGAGACCTTTGCCAAGAAGCTGGTGAGGAAAGCAGGCTTTACTCCGGACGAGATCCTGAGCATCCAGGACCTCAGGGTTGGCCTGTTTTTCGTCACCTTCGCCACGGCGGGAGCCTGAAGGAGGTACTGGGAGGCTTTCCAGACCCTGAAACAGGAGGTCCCCTTCTCAGAGTTCAACGTGAACTGCCCTATCCAGAGGGACGAGAAGAGGATCACTGTGACGGTGAGGAACCCCCATATCCCTGGAAAGGATATTGCTACCTTTCTGCGGCACTCTTGCACCGTGGTGAAGGAGCCGAGCAGGATCAAGGACAAGTTGGGGTACTGGGTGGGAAAGTGGAGCATGGTAGTTCGCTTGTGGCCAAATCCAGAAGCGGCAGATCGGCTACACCACCTCCCTCCCAGTTTTTCACTTGCGGGCAGCTCAGGGAGTATCTTTTACCCTGACCAGCCCCAGACCTGCGGTAATTGCGGGAACCTGGGGCATCAGTGGAAACAGTGCACCCTGAAAGCCTGCAGAAACTGCAAGAACACCGGACACGAAACAAAGGATTGTCCCCGCCAGAAAACCTGCGACCTTTGCGGAGAGACAACCCACATGTTCCGGGACTGCCAGCTGAGGGTCAGGAGCTACGCAGAGGCCGCGGCGAAAGGAGCGACACCGGGCGCGCCCCTGACAGCAACCCAGAAGTCAGCCAAGAAGCCCCCTAAGCCCCCTAAGCCTATCTTAATGAACATAGACCATAATAAAATATGTTTAAATAGTCTAATAAAAACAATAATAAAAAACATGATAATAATAAATAAAAATATGTATGTATATGCTCAAAGCTGTGACCATGCAGCAAGCTTAAGCCTATAGGGAACCATGTTAAAAATGGTTTTTGAAGCAAAAAGTGGAACTGTGTGCTCATTTGCATGTCATTTCCCAGAATCCCTTGCCGCAGTGAAAGTGCTGTGTGCTGGGTGATAATGGGGAAAGGCGGGGTTGCAGACTTGCCTAAGACATGCAGAGGAGCATACAGTTGTATTTACATTTGCATATATATATTCAAATATATTGTATTCAGTAGTACAACTGAATGCGGGACAAAACCATGCCAGGACCCAAGATGCAAAACCTGCGCAATGCTCTACACAGCCGACACAATAAAAATACCACACATGAATCGGGAATTCAAAATCAGAGGAAGGTTCACCTGTTCCTCCAGCAATGTCGTGTACCTCATCATGTGCATGAAATGCCCAGGGGGCTGCTACTACATAGGTGAGACAGGGCAGGGGCTAAACAAGAGAATGAACCTGCACCGCCACAGCATCACACGTGGAACAAGAGACAGTCCTGTTGGCGAACATTTCTCTGACTCTGGCCATAAGATGAGCGATCTGAGGGTTGCCATACTCAAAGGTAATCTTAAAACAACGAAAGAGAGACGGTTGCATGAATACAAATTTATGCAACTGTTCGGGACACTTAGCAGTGGCCTAAACAGAGATCGAAATTTTATGAGTCATTACTGACACAAGTGAACTCTCTTCCCATGAGCGCTATAGGCCATGTCTGTACATACTGTGCTATATGTATGCACACACAGCTGTCTCTCACACATACTTATACTCCTTGTTTTTCCATCCCTATAAACCAATAGGGACCACATACAGTAGTATCCACACACACTTTTAGTTGTGCTACTAACTCTCACATATACACACCCACCCACACAATTTATATCCACTCCCACTCCACACACACCTTTTGTAAAGCACTGTATATACTGTGGGCTCTCCATTCATTTTTATTCACACTGATACACATACACACTCTTTCATTACTTGCTTTCAGGAACCTTTTGACACCTCCAGCCATAAACCACATCCACACCGGGGGAAGGACCAGCACAGATAACATTCCAATAGACACTGTTTATAGTATAGCTTTTGCTTGCTTCATTCATTGTAACATCGCCGGAAGAAGAGATCAGTGTATCTCGAAAGCTCGCACAAATAAAAGCATTTCGCTAGCCACAGAACGGTATCATCTATTTATTTTTTTATTATATATATATATATATATATATATATATGTATACAATGTAGTAATACCTATATAAAATATATTGTACACCACAGCCCGTATTTACTAGCTATTGAATAAGACAATACTCAGTATTGGAAGACACCTTGCAGCACATTGAATACATTTATTTAAACAGGGCTGTATTCAATACTTTAAAAGTACAATATACATCCTTAGATGGACCACCAAGTAGCAATTGAAGAGTACAAGTCAACAATAATAAATGGGAAATAGCCTTTGGAATCCGTGTTGCACACAGATAATATATAGGGTTCATTTGCATAGAATGTAACACCCTGCAAGGTACAGTCTAGAGTTGAAAAAACACTTTGTGGTGGGTGGGACCATCTTGATGGAAACTTGATGGACCGTTCGTTGCTATTCACCATGTCACTATGGTGAAGCATTGTTTTAGTTACATGCAAGAATCACCATGCTACCAGTACACGCTCATTGTAGATGTGGTCTTTTCATATGCATGAAAAGACAGTCCATATCGTAAAGGGGGTTACTTTCTACTACACTTTTGCACTCAGGCAAAAAAGACCACCAACCTTACCAATGAATATATATATATATATATATATATATATATATATATATATATATATATATATATATATATATATATATTAGTAGAAGAGTGGAATCATATTTATATTCAAGCAAAACTCATTACTATACCAGGTCAGGCAAACTTTAAATTATTAACAAAAAGCACATTGTTGGTTACAGTTTTTAGAGAATGTGAAGGTTATACCAGTCAAGGACCCTTCATGGTCTTAAACAAAACATCTACTGTATTTCTATACATCTGAAAATGCATGTTTTATGTAAAAACAAATGTAAAAAACACAGTTGCTGGTATTTAACAATGGAAAGAGGTCCACAGAAGAAAAATAACTATTAACTACAATGGTAACATTTGGCAGCTTCCTTTATTCACCTCTATTTAAACAACAAAGAAATACAACAATAATTGACTTCCTAAAGGTAACTTACATATCATTGAATACTCTTTATCTTTGTTCTTAAATAGGTTTCACATAAACTCTCCTAGACTGTCCAATCATTAAAATTCTCTTGAAATATGATTTGTGAATGATAGAAAGACCAGATAATTACCAGAAGTCCATGAAACCTCAGTAAAAATAAAATGGAGAAAAAATCTCTCATAAATGCACTGAACATGTACAGTATAAATGACTCTGCAGTTGCTTATTGACTTTGGCAGTCACTGACCAGCATAGTGATAATACCCACAAGAACAAGGGATTTGGTAAAAGCCCCTTCTGTTTAATAACGTGATTTGTTCCAGTTGCACTGATAATAAAATTGCCCAAATGAAACAGGATTGTACAACGAGGGCTTGAATCCAATTTGCCATGCTAGTACCATTACAATTTATCTCCGTGTTTACTCATTTGTAGAATTGCTACCAGTTTTTTTATGTGCAATTAACGGGATTAATAGCACTCAGAATGAAGGAAACAGAAGCAAGGAGCAAATTGCCTTCATTTGCATGTCAATTACATGATGGCCTCACATGATGGCCAGCAAGCTATGCTGTAAAAGGTGACCTGATTTTCATTCTCCTTCTTTATGTATCTGTCTCAGAGATGTGATTCCTTTTCTTTGATAAATAGGGTGCTACTTGAAGCACTGCGTTTTCCCTCATTTTGCAGTTGGAAGACTTTAATAAATAGACCCCTGAAAGCAGTTATTACAGTATTTCGTTTTTGCACTATAAAATAATATTTCCTTAAATGTGCTGCAAACCTGAATTCTTTTTGTAATGTTGTACAGTAGATATGGAAAATAGACAGGCACGGTGGGCAAAGTGGTTTGTATCTGTCATCAAATTCAATGTTTCTATCTGGGGCCATACTGCTACAGTATGCCTTAACACGCATTCTGGTGCCAGAAGACACCTTCCAGTTCATTCAAGTAAATTAGTCATTCTGGCACAGTAAGATGTCTTAAAGCTGAAGACCAAGCAATATCCAACATGTGTGTTTTTTTAAAATACTTTAGCTCTGTACTATGAGAAAATACTCGTAGCATTTTTTTTTAAATAGCTCTGAAATATCATATTTTATGTATTATAATGTTAAATGTTTTGTTTCTATAGCAACCATTTTCAAAGTCACATCCACTTCCTCTTCTGAAACAGGCTCCGGCACACCCTTTTTTTAGTCCTGCCCTCTCGCTAGCAGTGCACCAATTGTATCAAGTGACTGCCTGGTCACATGATCTTCCCAACAGAACTTTGCATCTTTGGTCCTCTTCTGCTGCACCGACAGACATTTAGTGAACCCCCGAGCCTAATCTTCGCTGATTGATCATAAGAGAATGGATCAATCGGCAACTTTGCTAATTACTTATCATTGTGGGGATTGTATTGATGCAGATATTAATGGGGAAAAAATGTAAACATTTAAAAATAGCAGCTTGGACGGCTGTATTAAAGAATAGACAATTAGGCATACACAATTTTAGCAGAGTGCTACTGGGAAAGTGACCTCAAATATACAGTACAACAGTAAACAAAGACGCCCCAATGTAAATCCAATTATTTTGTTAATTTCTATGTTTTTTCTTATCATCAGTTGATATGTTTTTGCCAAAAGATTAAACTAAATGACCCATATGTATGAGAAGAAAAAAATATTGATATGAACAAAATAATTTGTCATATTGGATGTGTGATGGTGCTTCTTTGTTGACTGTCTGAAAAAATAGCACCACTTAATAAATAGGGTCTCAGTGCTTATTGTAACCATTACAAGCATTTCCTCCACTCCAAAATATTTAACTTTGTAGTTATTAGAAAATAGGTAATGGTATTTATTTTCCAAGTTCTTCAGGGATAATGAGGAGTTAGATTTTGCACATTTTCAACTAGAAACTATATACCTGACATAAAGCAATAAAAAGAAATCCAGAAATAATGGTGTTATATGATGAATGGTACATTACACTTAACTTTGTTATGCATTTTAATATTAACCGATTTAGTGAAATGGACCCTTTTTTGAGGTTGCTTTTGTACCACCTTAATTGTTTTGTTGTGTCTCTGTCTAGAGGTCAGTGCGACGATGCTTGTCTCTAACTAGGAGGCTGACCTCCAGGACTGAGGCATAGGGACTGAGTCCTGGTTGAAGAGAATATTCGGGTCACAAGCCAAGGTCAGGGCAAGGTGTCCCAGCATAGTCATGGTCACGGTTCAACGGTCAAAGCAGGGTGCAACAGTGTAGTCGGTGTCACAGTTCCAAGGTCAGGGCAGGAGAGAGGCAAACAGGGTCCAGGTACAGGTAGAATCTCAGCAAAGGTAAAGTGTATCAGGATATCAGAAAGGGTCCAGGAGCATAAGTGAGAGGATATAAGATATAAGGGATAAGATACCTTGCTCGGGCACTAACTGAATGTAAATGGTTTCCTTATAATGGCCAGGAACAGGTGCATCTGATTCCAATCCTCTATGCAGGTCTGTGGCTGAGTGAAGCCCCTTTGGCCATCTTGGTGAAGGCAAGAACTATTCCCTGGAATAGTAGTTGTTACTACGAAATGCATAGGATGTTATTTGGTCTATGTGTTTATTGCTATTTTTATCATTGTGTGCATTTTTGGGCACCTTAAAGACTATTTTCCACTCTTGCTGTTTACTTCGTGAAATCGGTACGGTGACGTCTCTACGCAGCGTCCCGTTACGGAGCGACTGCGTGGCATACTGGAGTTTCACTCACTGCCAGCTGGTTCACCTCCGTTTGTGACTGCACTAACCGGAGAGCTCTGCGAACCACTCAAGCCCTCACTGACCAATCCGGCGACCCTCTAAGTGCATCTGCAGGCTGCAGACTGCTTTACTTACCTGGAGCCCAGCTGATCAGAGGGGAATCTCCCACAGAGACGGTGATCGTTTGCAGAGGTGTTCCTAGGAAAGGATAACATCGCAGCTGCTGTCCCAGATGCCTGCCGAGGGAAGCAAACTTCTGTACTAGCAGCCGCCGAGTGGTAACTTGTGTGTTTAACACACTCAATGTTTATGTCCTAATACCTTGATGTACGCAGAATATTTATCTCCTATTTTAATATACACTTGTCACTTTCATACTTCACTATTTGCGTTGTGCGCTGTTTTTTTGTCTCCAGTTCACAGATGTATTGGTGCCAAAGGGGAAAGGCAGTAATTGCAGACCCTATCAGTACCCCCACCTCCAAGAGCAGACTCTGGATGATCTACTCAAGATCTGACCTGGAACTTCCAGTGGAACGACCAAGGCAGGGGCATGAATTTCCTCTGAGTTCACCCAGGAGCGTAGCCCCTCCAGTGGACCATATACTAAAGGGCTCCCTGGGATTACCTAAAATTGAGGATTATCTATACCTCAAACTCCTCCCGACCATCTATTAGGAGAGGATGAGGGGAAGGCAAGAAGTTCAGAAATGTGTTGGTGCTGAAGGACAACGACCGCAATGGCGGACTCTGACACTTCCATAACAAATGCATCTTTTAATCATAAGCAGGTTTGGGACATTTTTACTAAGATCTCATATTACATCAGACACCTAAAAGCACCTTTTGGCCCATTAACTTCACAGGAGATTTGTGCAGAGGGTAAAAAACCGGAAATGTTTTTATAAGAAATAAACATAGGCTTTATTAGCCAGCAGATTTAAACAGAAAACAGCTTCATATTAGTAAACCAAGTTAGAGCAGAAAATAACAACTAGGCCTAACCCCATGTAGGGGACTGATTAACAGCTTAGCAGTTCCTGTCTGAAGTCTGGAAGGCTATGCGTCTTCCCAACCTTTGACACAAGTCCAAAGTGAAGTACCTGTAGGCACGGTGCTCTCCACATCAGTGTCTGTGGTGTTGTCTATGGGGTGATCCCTTTGGGGGTTCCAGGGACCGGTGTTGCCAGGAAAAGAGAGACTCTCTTGCCCTGGGATTTCTCTAGCAACACAGACTCTCTCTGTGCTAGAGATCCTCTGCAGTCTGTGTAGTAGGTTTCAAGCATGGTTGATGAGCCAGGTGGAGACTGGACATTTAATTCCTGCTAAAATTAACCAGCTCCCTGCTGGACTTATTAGCTAAACCAAGGCTTTATTTTGGCAGCTTTTTAGACAGGGGAAAGGCCCTGTCACATACTTCCCCTGTTTGAGGATAGCTAGAGTTAGCCACGGCTGAAGCACATCCCTCCACTCTCTTTCGAGATAGGACTGTGGCTTCAACCGTGGTTGAAGAGACCACCAGTTACAAAATCCTTGTGGCTGGTGTAGATAACCAGTGTCTCTTCCAGAGGTGCAGATCATAATTGGTATGCCGGGGTCAGGAGCGGAGAAGTGCGGAATCCAAAAAGCAAGCAAGGTCAGGCAAAACAGGACACAATCAGTCAAAGGTCAGACTGGAGGCTAGGACTGTAATGAACATAGCGCACAAACAAGAGATCATGCTCAGCCAATGTGCCAGAGGGCAGGCTGAGCATTTAAAGCAAGGCAGTCCAATGAACATGCAGCATACTCATGAGTATGCCTGGCTGTGGTTGGCTGGAGCGTATCAAAACAGGTGTTCCAGTTAGGTAGATTAGCGAGGAAGCTTCTGCGCACGTGCACGGGTGCCACGCATAGCGGGTGCGCGCTGCGCGATGGTGACGTCACCGCATGAGTGTAGTCTGGAGGTAGGACCAGCGGGATGGCCTTTAGTGCCGAGTGTGAACCACTCGCCCCTAGATGGAACGCTGGCATTCGCTGGCCCGCGAGATGTACTAAAGGAGGCAGACGAAGCGGGACACCCGATCGCGGGTCTGGGTAGGCTGGGGGCGTGCCGGGGGGAGGGGGGGAATCACGGATCCTCACACTTGAGCACTATAACAGAGATGTATCCCTGTTTAAATAAAGCTGCCTCCAGTGGTCTGAAAATCCAGCGAGGAATCTGGTTAATTGCAGCAGTCAATTAACCAGCTCCACCAGGGTAATCAGAGAAAGATAAACAAAAGAACCTGCTGGGGACAGACCAAGAGACTCTTTATCACAGGCACACTGTGATGACATAGGGTGAAGTCTTGAGTACACAGAAGAGCTGTGCTGAGAACAAGACACCAAACCTCTTTTCCTGGACCCACCTAGACTCAGAGACTGCCACAAAGAGCCCCTGCATACAAGTACCTCTTGAGACTTTGGGGGGATAGGTGGGTAAGGGCTCCCCCCCCAACCTTGCATATAGGGATGGGGGACGTGAGTCAGCCCTTACACAGGGATAGGTGTTTATGTTTTTGTATTGTTTTGCTTTAAATACAGTTTAAAGTGACAGGCTAAATAAAGCCAAATACTCTTTGAAAAAGCACTATTCCAGCGCAAAACGCATCAGTGGTACATCCTTGTGCCACCATGTTGTATACCCACAATAAATTTTTTTTTTAGTTCATCTGCTTAGCCCCGGATTATTCATTTCTGGACCGGCTATGCTCTGCTCTCCCCACGTGGACTCTCGCCTAAATAAAGCCATGGTTAATTTCCCCCAAATCGGTCTCCCTGACTATACCTCTGCACAGGTCTCTTACAGACCCTCTGGAGATTCTGCCATTCCTGGGAGGAATAATCCATTCTAGGATGCAGGGCATTTTGCCCTCTTCTGATGTCTTAGGGTCTTCTGTGGACGTGTCCGCAACTTCCATGGTAATCTGAGAACCTCTTTAATTTTTCTCTCTCTTATTCTTTACTTTGGAAGATTTACTTGCAGCTGGGTCTGCCTTTGCTGGCGGCGTTCATGTTCAAGGACGCAAGTACACAACACATCCTAGGGGTGTTTCGCTATTCTGTCTCTTTTCTGGGAGCCTATAAGAGACATCCTCATCATCAAAAGATCTGAAGAGACACTCTTTTGTGTGGCCAGATTCATCATTACAGACAAAACATATTTTGCGCTTCATTATGGCACTTTCAGGTGTATACTTCACAATGACCTAGGGAGGCGTTATTGCGTTAATATTCTCTATATATGCTAGACCACATTTGAGAGTCATACAGTTGGGGCAGACTTCACTTTCAGAGTTCGTAGCTCTCGCACGCGTCTCTGTAGACATTTTTTTTTTCTGAGCAGCCATTTCAAAAACTCATGTGGGTTTTTTTGTTTTTGTTCCCCCCCCCCTGCTCCCCCGCACACATACTGTAATGGGGTAGACTTTGGTCACAGAATCAGTACCTTGTTTGGGTCACCGTCTGTAGCAGTCCCTTCATTCAGACTGTGGTGTTTGTGGCTTTATCCAGGGAAATTTTGTTTTTTTTCTGTCTGGATTTTTTCTGGTAACCTCTGTTCTTAGTTCTTCCATTTTTACTCCTATTGCGCAAGCCATTGCAGTAACTTTTGCACAACACATTTTCACTGCCGGTCTTCGGGACCCCTTAAATTCTAGGGCCATTTTTCATCCCACCTCAAACACCATATGCAGGAGATGGGCGCAGAGGGTAAAACACTGTAAATATATTCAGGAGAAATAAATATAGTCTTTACTAGCCAGCAGTTTTAAACAGAAAACAGGTTCATATCAGCAAACAAATGTAGCACTCTTTCCCTCTGACTAGACGGGTCTACTGGTGCTATCTTTACCTGCTGGCTCACAGAGATCTTGTGCAAAAACGTGGTATATCAATGGTGGCGCTCTAATATAAAATTTCGGGATTTCCGGTTGACGAGTGAAGGTGATTCACAGCCAGCTCGTCAACCGGAACTCCCGAAGTCTCACTCACGTCACATCCACCCTGCTGGAATGCAGTCGTAAGACGCACGCCGAGAAGAGGGAAGGAAAAACAGCCCTAAGACACCGGAGGCGAGATCCATTGCGTATCTAAATGCTTTTAAATAGCATACATCATGTGAGTGTATTGTTATATTTTTAACCACTTGAATACAGTTTTTATCCAGATCGCACTATGTTGGCTCTTCTGTGTTTAACCATTTAAGGAACACATTCCTACATCAAGGCTCAAGCCAGCTCATCCCCATTGCAGAGATATACCCAAAGAAACCTTTATATACACAGCATCATCCTCACACTTGTGAGTATATTACCATTAGACCTAAAGAAGAGTACTCATTTGTCACAATACTGCACCATCAGTTTTATTTTTTATCTCTACATGTTTGCGCTTCCCTTTGATCACCACGTCACAGAGATCTGGGCCTATGCTACTTGGAGCCTGGGTAAACAATATAGGAACGGGCAGCACCTCCACTTGCCCAGGATCCCCAATATGTGAGATTCCCCTGAACAAGAAAACCAATAACAGCTTGCACACATATAGATATATATATATATATATATATACACAGCTGAATCCCGTTATAGCGTGACCCGTTATAACGCGAATTCGGTTATAACGCGGTTTTCACGTGGCTCCCGTTTAAAAAATAAAAATAAATAATAAAACATTTTTACATTTTAATTTATTTTTATTTTTTTATTTTTTTGCACACTGCACACTGCCACACTGCACACACTGCACACACTGCACACACTGCACACACTGCACACACTGCACACACTCTCACTGCACACACTCTCACTGCACACACTCTCACTGCACACACTCTCACTGCACACACTCTCACTGCACACACTGCACACTGCACACACTCCCAGCACTCACTGCACACATTCTCACTGCACACTGTACACTGCACACTGCACACACTCACTGCACACACTCTCACTGCACACTGCTCACAGCACACTGCACACTGCTCACAGCACACTGCACACTGCTCACAGCACACTGCACACTGCTCACAGCACACTGCACACACTCCCAGCACACACTCCCAGCACTCCCAGCACACACTCTCACTGCACACACTCTCACTGCACACACTCTCACTGCACACACTCTCACTGCACACACTCCCAGCACTCACTCCCAGCACTCACTCTCACTGCACACTACACACACCACACACCACACTGCACACACTCCCAGCACTCCCAGCACTCATTGCACACTGCACACTGCACACACTCTCACTGCACACACTCTCACTGCACACACTTTCACTGCACACACTCTTACTGCACACACTCTCACTGCACACACTCTCACTGCACACAATCTCACTGCACTCTCTCCCAGCACTCACTCTCACTGCACACTTCACACACTGCACACTGCACACACTGCACACTGCACACACCATACACTGCACACTGCACACACCACACACTCCCAGCACTCACTGCACACTGCACACTGCACACACTCTCACTGCACACACTTACTGCACACACTTACTGCACACACTCACTGCACACACTCTCACTGCACACACTGCACACTACACACACTCCCAGCACACTGCTCACAGCACACACTCTCACTGCACACTGCTCACAGCACACACTCTCACTGCACACTCACAGCACACAGCACTCACAGCACACTCTCACAGCACACAGCTCTCACAGCACACAGCACTCACAGCACACTCTCACAGCACACAGCACTCACAGCACACTCTCACAGCACACAGCTCTCACAGCACACTCTCACAGCACACAGCACACAGCACACAGCACTCACAGCACACTCTCACAGCACTCAGCTCTCACAGCACACAGCACTCACAGCACACTCTCACAGCACACAGCACTCACAGCACACTCACAGCACACAGCACTCACAGCACACTTTCACAGCACACAGCTCTCACAGCACACAGCACTCACAGCACACTCTCACAGCACACAGCACTCACAGCACACTCTCACAGCACACAGCTCTCACAGCACACTCTCACAGCACACAGCACTCACAGCACACAGCACTCACAGCACACTCTCACTGCACACACTCTCACTGCACACTGCTCACAGCACACAGCACAGCACACTCTCAAAGCACACAGCACTCACAGCACACTCTCACAGCACTCAGCTCTCACAGCACACAGCACTCACAGCACTCAGCTCTCACAGCACACAGCACTCACAGCACACTCTCACAGCACACAGCACTCACAGCACACTCTCACAGCACACAGCACTCACAGCACACTCTCACAGCACACAGCTCTCACAGCACACAGCACTCACAACACACTCTCACGGCACTCACAGCACACTACACCACACCTCCCACCCCCCTCCCTACCTTTGGTGTCGGCTGCTGAGATAGCAATAATAAATTGCATGATTTCATACAGAATGGGGAGGAGCAGGCTGGGACTCGGAGGGCCGCGTGGGCTATGCCGCAGAGGGCCGGTAGGTGTGGGGGCCTGGGGGGGGGGAGGAAATTGATGCCGGTGGTGGGAGGTAAGGAGCAGATTGCGGCTGGACTCGCCATTGCTAGGGGACGTGTAGGGCTTCCGGCCACCTCTTCCTTCCTTCCCTCCTCACTCCCTCCCGATCAGGCACGTGGCGGCCATTTTTTTTTAAAATTAGCGCGACCCCGGTTCTAGCGCGGTCGAATTGGGTGGCCCCTAAGGACCGCGCTATAATGGGGTTTAGCTGTATATATATATAACATAATACTTTATTATATGGAATAAATGCACACATATGAATAACCTTTGGTGTATAGAGCATATACCAGTGGCCCCTGCCACACGTCACTGTACAGTAGTACCCCCCACCACCGTGTATATCCCACACCATGTCCAGTGTAACCGACCAGTCCATTTGGTCACTTAACCTCCCAAGTGTCCCCAAAGAACCCACCACCCCCCAAGGCGGGATCAGCGCCTGTAAGGTACCGGTTTGTTGGTACACGTGTGAAATATCTGCCGGGCGTTCCAACACCCGGTCGCTGATTCTTCACAAAGGATCCGCAGATCCAGCGTCGTCTCTCACGAGAAGTTCCCCACCACAGGAGATGCCTCCATGTGCCACGACTTCCAATAGCCTGAGCCCAGACTTATAATGACATGCTCGCTGAGTGCCTGACTAACTCTACGCACTAATCAGGCAAAGTCCCCATCTAATGGCTGTTCCCTGCAGCAACCACAAGCTAGAGATATCTCAGGGCCTGCACTGGGGCCTAAGGGGGAATACTGGCCTATGCAGTGGGTCACTGACCCCCTGCACTCACGCACCTCCTCTCCCCTTGCTCTTCCAGCACCCACTGACTAGCGTGGTCCCAGCTGCAAACTTCCCTATCCTGTCAGCCACAAACTCTCAACCTATTGGCTCTCCAGGGACAGGTGACCGCCCAGAGGCTCATGGGAATCCTAGTCCCAGTGGAGAGCCTCTTCCTCATTGGCTCCTGTTTGCACGCTTCTTACTGCGCATGCGTGACTATCTGCAGAGCCCATTGTCACTCTTACGCCCACCGCTCATGTGCGACCCTCCCAGCTCAATAGCGGCACTCTATGCAACTACTACCGGGAGCCCCCGGCAACGCGTCCGCCCCCGCAGTGCTACTACCCTCCACAGAGGTAAGGGGGAAAACCGGAGACAAAGGGGGACCAGAGGACCTGGCTACACAAAGTTAGGGCAGAAAATAACAGGCTTAACCCCATGTAGAGGACTGACTAAGTTCAGCAGTCCCTATATTAGGGCTAGAAGGCTAGGTCTTTTACCAACATTTGACACAAGTGTGATGGTCGGGGGTAACCAGGCTCTCAAATAAAGGTTAAGGCCATTTTTGGTTACCCCTGATCCGTTTATAAGGGTCTAGACAGTTAGATCTTGGGTCCAGTAACATTTGTACCTTTACCATGTGTTATCTGTAATAAAATATTTTTTTCTGTTTTTCCCTTTCCGGCATGCCAGCGAGCAGGGATTGCTAGGGGGTGAGTTTCAAGGAGGGTGGGTTTGCAGAGGAATTGTTGTCAGAATGTGCCTAGGTAGTTGGGGTCCAGAGTTGTCGGTTCCCCTATAAATGAATCCGGGAATCATGCCTGATTCTCGGATACATGTAGGCACATTGTCCTGGCAATATCTCCCCTTGAAATGCAAGCGCGACTCACCACTAGGGTACCCTGCTTCAGCACAGCACAGAATGGTTAATAAGGGCAGAGGGATGAACAAGTGTCCCTATAGCTAAGGGGATCCCTAGCTTAAGGGGTGTACCCCAGCTAGTGCCCAGGTGACCCAGAGCCTGTATTGGGCTTGTGGGTGCCCCAATTGATGAAGTCCCAAAAGATAGTGTAGGGATAAGGCTTATAGGAATAAAAGTACATCTTTCTTATTCTGTTCCCCATACCCAGAGACTTAGGAGTGTATTAAACTATACTTTATTAATATACTGTAATGGACTGGGACTTTTGGAACCAATGACCAAACAGACTGCCAGGGCTAACCCATAGGCGTCAATAAGTCTGCTGGACATCAGAGTTCAAAGTAGCCAGAGATGCCAAAGGTGTGAAAGATATTTGGGTAGCAGGGAAGAGCTCAAGTACCCAGGTCCAGAAAACAATGGCTGCCATTTGCTCAGCCAGACCTAATGGAGCTTGACCCAGCGGATGGCATTGAGATAGCCAGGTGGCAAACTTGAGCATGTCCCTTGGCAATTTCATTTTTCCTGCTGACCTGGCTTTTCATACTGGATTGGCTCTGATTGGCTACTGAGAAAGTTCCACGCGATGATTGGCTGCTGAGTTTCATGAATGAAGCTCAGAATACTATGAAGAATGTGTGAGCCAGTGAGAAAGGAGTTCCCCATAGTAAGAGCATGGACAGGCTTTTCAAAGTTGCTCTTGCTCGAATAGCAGAGCAACTGACTTTGATTTCAAGCCTGAAAAGTTTGCCCGCTGTAATCTTAAGTACCGTCTTTTTGTGGTCAAGTTCTCAATATCGAACGTAGCGGACATGGCTGGGATTTCATGCCGATTTTAGTTCCAGTGGATTAGTTCTACAGTAGCTCAAGGTCAAGAAAAATTCAAGTTCTCAGAAGAGAAGGGAGTGGAGGCATGTGGAAACTCACACCGATTTGGGTACCAGGAGATTCCAGGCTAAGTCCCGGTCAGGGTAAAACTCTTAACTAGACTTTCCTAGGTGCAGGAAACTCTAAATTTCGACCACAGACCATCAGTAAGTGTGTCTTTTTGTCTGTATTTTGTGTTCCGTTGTGTGTAAGCGAATTTGTGCGAATCAACTTCAATTTATTTCATTACCTTGTTTTGCTCAGTGAAGGATCCCGGTTAAAAAGGTGTAAACTGCCTGGTCTTCCATGACAACAATTTCATAGAGAGGTACCTGTAGGCAGAGTGCTCTCCAGGGTCTGTGGTGGTGTCTGTGGGTGATCCCTCTGGTGGGTTCCAGGGACCGATGCTGCCAGAAACAGAAGTCTCTCTTCCCCTGGGATCTCTCTAGCAGCACAGATCCCCTGTTGTCTGTGCAGCATGCTTTTAAGCATGCTTGATGAGTCAGGTGGGGCTTGGTCAATTAGCTCCTGTTGAAATTAACCAGCTCACTGCTGGACTGATCAGCTAAAGACAGGCTTTATTTTTTAAGCTTTGTAGACTGGGGAAAGACCCTGTCACAGGGTTATTCATTAAAGTGTGATAGTGCCAATCGGGGAACTATCCCACTGAAAGCCCAATTGAGGTCAATGGAAGTTCCCCCAAACAGCACTGTCGAACCTTAATGAATAACCCTCAGTGAGGTGTCTTTCAAATGCTCCTCTAAGACTTGTTTTCCACAATGCTCCAAAGATTTGGCAATCGTTGCAGAGAGAATCATTTTGCATTATGTTAGCATCTACATATCAAGCTGTACTGCAGCTATGCCCTTCAAAACAAGAAACATTCAGCCAATCAGATTATAGAACTTCAATTTATTTAATAAAATGAAAATGCAACAAATATGAGAAGGAAGACTTCTCACTCACTGAAGCTAAAATGCATATTTTCTGTTCTGAAAAATGATTTTGTAAACAATTGCAATTCTAATGCATTAATGTTTCAACATGACAATTTCAGTCTGTTCATTTGATTTTGTAGAAAAACCAAACTATGTCAGCTTGTGGAACAGTAATGGCCTATTTTGAAGATATATTTATTGGCTTCACATCAGCAATTCTTCCCTATAAAACATGTTTGTTTTGGCTTGGTTTTAATGATAAAGCAGTATACTGTTTATGTGTAAGTGGCTTATCGAGTTACACTTTGACCATTGGCAATGACAAGCATGAAGATGATAAAGCGAGAAATTAGACCTGCAGAGGGCATACTTTCAGGTAACTACAGTACCTGTAACATTTGTTTATATGACACTACTTTTGGCTGTATCTCCACAGCATCCAAGACCAGGGCTCACTAGGTGCACCAGTTCTCTGAACACATCAATGCCCTCATCACTACGTAGATCACTGACTTCCATTTATTTTTCTTGGACTTCCATTTCATCAAGTTCCCAAACTTCTCTTCATTATTTTCTGGCAGGGAGCAGGCTTGCAGGGAGACCATCTCTGATGGGTAGCAGACTTGACACTACCAAAACAAGAGGTACTCAGGAAGCCTATTCCACTTTATGGCTGCTTTGTTCAAGTAGATATATATGTATTGGGGATTGCAAGCCTGATATAAATATGTCCAATGGTACTCAAAGAAGTATGGCGAAATGTATGCTGGGTATTACCGGATGTGTCAGAAAAAAAGAATTAATGGGTGGGGAAGCAAACATAAGTTTGTAACATCATCACAAGAGTTAAAAAAATGTAAGTGGGCAAGTCATATCACAAAAAAATGATAATTGATGAATATGGTACCAGACAGGATTAACCAGGGATATCATAAAACCAAGACGGCAGCCAAAAATAAGATGGGATGATGAATGTAGGAAATGTGTTGGAGTAAAGTGGAAAAGAGAGACTTGCAACTGCTGTACCTGGATAATCATTCGGGAGACCTTCATTCTACAGTGGATCAACAAGGGCTGAAGATGACTGATAATGATATATATGAAAATAAGCTATGTATATAAAAATAAATATATTTGAAGGGTATAAAATTACCAACTCTTTCAGCCACTTCTACTGCAGACTCCCCAATTAAATTCATCATACAAAAGTTTTCAGATGTAGGAAAGACTTCTGAGGTCTGAAACATTTACTGTAACAATAACATCTATAAGGATCTCACACATTCATTCAGCGAAGGGCAAGTATAATTCTATAATAATTTCCTCACATAAAAACATTCCGATTATAGATTTTCTTAACTGTTGCCTCACTTGACTCAATGTACTTGGGACATCCAAAATATATATTGACACGCTGAGAATAAAATGCCCACTAAATTGTGTACAGTATGTTTTGATTTTGGATTATGGAAAAAATAAAAATTGGATTCAATAAATAATCATGTCATGTAATCTGGAGCAGTTTTTTTGCTTTCTATTTAATTATCTATGTCATTTACAACCTATTTATCAAAAATTATAAAACAATGACATGGTTAATGATTATACATAAAATAATATAATACTATAGGTGATTATTGAGGCCGCTCATAAACAAGGGTCACTGTCCTGTTTTAAAGGTCATGGTTTATCTTTCTTGTCTTGATCATCATCACTGTCAGCATGTTGTGGTCCTTCCCACTAGAATCAACCACAACATTTTCCTTTTCAATGGGACAGTATTCAGCAAAAATGCTGCAGTTCATTATAATGAACACCAACTTCTCAATATATTTTGGCAGTAGCCTCCTGAAAAGGTCACTTACCATGCTGCCAGCAAGTGCTAAATATTCTTTCACAGTAGGCACTAGAGGTTGGACATCTTTCGTAAGCAATAGCAAGTCTGTACAGTATAAGGGGTTTCATATTGTTCTCTTTTCCTCCCAGTATATACAGTAAATGATCATTTCCTGATATTGACTTCCTGAACTAGTCAAATCCGGATCTTTGGACATCTCCTTAAGGCCCAGTTCTTCTTTTTCTGTTACATCAATTTAATATTGATATTTTTTTCTTGCATGTTGCTGATTGTCACCAATTCGGCTGCTACTATTACTACTACCAACAGCAGGAGACACTGTAGTTTCGGTAGGATTAGTAGACAAAGTAGCATTTTACTGGCCATCTTGGCAACAAGGAACTGTTTTGCATGTGTTTATATCTGTGCCTGTGGGAAGAAAAGAAGGCTACTTTGGCTTAAAAAGAGGATCAAACCTGGTTGCCAAAATGTACTCCTCATATTTCAATGTATATAAAACCATGAGGTCCTGTCTAATCATAGGAAAGAGGTTATAGATAGAAATGGGCAAACTGGTCCAGATCCCTTTCCTGGATTTTTTTTATTTTTTTTAAACCCACCCCCCCCCCCCCCCCACCACCCTCCCCACCAAAATCTGACTGCGAATTGGGTACTAAAAAAATCTTTATCTGCCATAGTATATATAACCCATCTACCCCCACCCGGTCACAGATCGGGCCCCCTAAGGTGTTCGGGGGTCTGGCTATATGTCTCTGTGTGGTGCATACCTGCTGGCAACAGGAGGGCCTGAGTCTCCCGCGATGACATGGGGGACAACAGGAACAGGTTACTGGGGTAAATGCTTTCGTTCTCCTTCAATGGTGCAGCGCCTCCATCTGTAGTAAGCCCCAGGAATGCGGGGTGGAATCCCTACCACAGAAAATCCCCCTCCCAGGGATGAGAGATTCCAGTCTCACACAAGGTTATCTTTAAAACCAGCAGACTCTTTATTCTCTTGGGCAGCAGCAGCAGCCAACAGGTACAGTTGATGCACAGTCCACTAACTGTTTTCCCTTGTGATGTTCCCTGCCGCCACTCTGGACCAAAGGGCATCCAGAGTGGGGCTAGCTCTTCCCTCACCCCCTAAGCAGGGTGAGAGGTATTTGGTCAACCCCACTATATCCTATCAGCTCTACTCATGAGCTGCTCACTCCTCTCCTTCCTAACACTAACATTCTATATCAACTCTGACACACTGACAGACTCACTGAATAGGAAATGCACTGCTCTTTATGATCTCAGCAGGAACCGCCCCTATGTCTCTTGATTGGACACAGGGTCAGGTGACAAACATGAGAGAGGATAAGTTGGGAAAGAGAGAGAAAGAGAGAAAGGCTTTCAATTTAGTTGTGTCTCTGGCTGTATATATGCCCTCAAAACTCCCTCCAAATAAATTAGGAAGACTTGCCTGTGCTAGAAAAGAAGCACACTTGAGATACCCTAGGAGATATGCTAATTCTATGAAAAATATATTTACATGAGTCCCATCCCACACTTCCTAAAGACACAACAGGACTATAACCCACCACCACTGCTTTTCTAGGCAGCAGCTCCTAGCATTTGAGCGGACATTTTGGCTTCTTAGTGAAGCTAATAATGCCTAAAGCAGGTTTCCTGTGAATGATCTTTTTTAACCCAATTCAAGTAGAAAGAAAGGATAATGAGGATGGAGATGCTGAAGCACGTACACTTGTCCACATACACATAATTAAGTGGGTAGATGGAACGATATAATTTGTCATGTTCTTGGTGACTTGGCACGGCATCTTCATATACTGGCTTTTCTGGAGAAATGATGTCTAGGTGGACTTCTTTGTCCTTTTGCCGGGCATCATAATGCATTGCTTGTCAATGACGTAGTTACTACACTTCACCTTCAATAGTAATCCTCATCTTCAACACCTTCAACAGAAGCATTATCAACTTCAAATTCAATAAAAGCATTAACATCAACGAGAGCATCCCCAACAGTGATTATTTCTACTTGTTTAGAAATTATCAAATAAAATGTTGTGTTACCGGTATCAATTTGAAGTGAAAATAAACCATTTAAGGGAAACTGTATTTATTTTTTCAGTATTTTTATCTGGTTTCTGATTATTCCTTTCTGGCTGGCATGAAGGGGCCAGTTAAATGATAACTTTTAGACTGGCTGGCAAGGCCAAAATAGTCTTGTTCAGAAATTTGGGAATGGAATAGGAAGGAAAGGGGGTTGGATGCAAGCAACAGTGTCACAAATGTCAGATCTCATAGTTATCTCTTTTGGAATTTCCTTGGCTTTCTTACATGAAGGACCAGGTACAACAACCACCATTGTGCTCACATTCTGATCTCTCAATCACAGACATAGGGGCCTATTCTAGTAGCTTCGATAAAATCACTGCCAAATCGAATGGTTTGGCATGACCCTACCTCACGGTCTGATATTTGTGTTATCACAGTATTCAGAATGAATTATCATACTTCAGAGTCCAAGTGGTAGGAAAATGCCAACACTGCTCGGGATAGCAGTGTCCTTATCTCAGCCTTTTTCTAAATTCTACCGCTGTGATCTGCCATACTGAGGTCTGTAAGACTTGCACAGAGAAAGCTGCATCTCCCTGCATAGCTCTTACAGGTGATCGTACTGTTTTTATTTTAAAGCAGGGTGTCTCCACAGCTGAGTAAATAAAGGTAAAAATGCTGCACACAGTCAAACAAAATGAATAAAAGATACAATTACCGGTGCTCCTGGTTCAGGACTCTCTGTGATAATTCAAAGTATAATGAAGGGTAAAGGAACAGGGCTACACGGATTTCTAAACAAACGAATTTATTGCATCATGCCATTCTGCTTTTGAGAAAGGCCAAGTGTGGCCGAAACGTCAAGTTATCTTGTTGGCAATAAGTTAGTCTCCGGAGCTGAACCCCATTAATTTCAGCCTCAGGGACCCCCAGCTTCCTGAGTTATAGGCCCCGGTATGAGGTGCCTGTATCTCCTGTGCATTAACTCCTCCCTCAACCCTCCCGGTAGACATAAACACCCACCACGGGCCAAATACTACCTTCACCCACCCCCGTTACCCCTAATAAACCGGGCACTGGTATTTAACCCCTTCACCGCTAAGGTAATGAATCTGTGTGTAATTGTATTTTTATTACATAGGATGGAAGCAGGGTGTCTCCGGAACTGATATTAATGCGTGCCAGTTGCAGAGACTCTCGGCTTAAATCCAATGCAAAAAATAATAATTTGTTTCTTCTAAGTCACATTACGTATCCCATTTTGCTACCCTGGAGGTGGTGAGATGAGAACCTGCGAGTTGCAGCCACGATGTGCTTATTGAAGCTACCTGAATAGCGTGATATACTTTATACTGAGCTGAGCAAGTGAGCTACCATTCAGGGAGAAGCACTTCTCGTGCGAGTTTGGCAAGTTATCGAAGCGTTCTGAATAGCTATGCTTGCCAACTCGTTCGAGAAGTGCTCAAAATTGTCGATGATTCTACTAGAATAGGCCACTAAGGTCTCTATGTATCAAGACATAGATGTGCGCTGACACAGTTGCATTAAAAAAATAACACAAAATATTGATGAAGTTTGTTCCTACCATTTTAGTATTTTCAGCATGCTGGGCTATTATTCTGCACTTTAAAAAAGACTTATGTCACCATTTTGGTGACAGAGAAAGCTGATGCAGAAAATCATGAAGAAAAGTAACGCAAGCCGCATATTTTGTACATGCACCAATATGCAAATGTAACTTCACCCTGACTAATCTCATCTCATTCCAGGCAGGCGCAGACATACCCAAAAATGGCGCAACTTAAAATTATACATAAGCACTACCTTGCGCGGGTATTTTTCAAGTGCGACAAAATAATGACTTGGCACCGGAATTTGCCCATTGATACATTGAGCCCTATGAGTCTGCAGATGACATGGACCCAAGAAACTCAGTATCATTAATATCATAAGAAAATGAATAAGGTGCGATAATAAAAAATTAAAAAATAAGGCAAGAATTGAAATGGTTCATTGGGAATATTAACCCAGGGTAATTTATTGATGAAGTTAAAATGGGTCACTTAAATGCAATGCAGGACTGGTAAAAAAAAATATTACCCACTGAAGGTGACAGTTAGTAGTGGTTATAGTGATACACATAGGGCAAACCAATAATGAGTTTTCCCCCACTGGGTCCACAACAAACTCTACTAAAGAAAAATCCCCCTTAGGGACCACAAAGCTAGATGTGGGGCTCTGTTCCAACTGGCACTGATTGGGTATTGTAGAAGGCCCTGATAGAAAGACAGATCAGCTAGTAATCATCAATCAGTATCACTGCCTGGTAATATATCCCAAACAAGTTCAAGAGTTACAGTAGTTGTCCCTGTGGGCTTCACAGAGTGATCAACACACACTACCCAAGAAGAATCCCCCTGAGGACAAAAATATCTTTTTTCTGTCTGTTCGCTTATACCCTATCCTCTTTTGCACCAGTATTTGGCACGACTCACTAGCTACTACTGTTTTCATTCTCGCTGATGCGGGAGCATCCCCCATCCCCTCCCTTCCCCTTTTCCCCCTCCTGGACTTATTAGACAAAAATATTACACCTGGGGCTATGCCCAAAAAGGCACTGACAATGGGTATTGTAAAAGACCCATACAGAAGCCAGAAGGTGCTATATAATCTCTGCCCACCTATAACCTAAAGGTGTTAACCCATCTGAAATTGTTTGACTGCAATTCTAGTAGAGGCAACAGGTCAGATAGTGGTATCTTCCTGCCCACCTATACATACAGTACAGTAGAGGCAACGCTTATTCTAACATTTGCCTTAAACTAGCCGGGTTACATTCAGGGTATGTGCTGGGTATGTTCTGGGCTAGTTTGAGGCACGTTTAAGGCATTTCTGCATTGACTAACGACCCATAGGATTAACACAGCAGGGATCCCTGGTATTCCAATTCAGTTTGAATGGGACTGCCAGGGACCCCCGCTGTTAATCTGATAGGCCATTAATCAATGCAAAAATGCTGGGGCTAGTTTAAGGAAATGTATTCAGAATGTACCTGGGTGTACCTGGGTCTTTTGGGGAATTGCCACTGGTTTTTGTTAGAATAATCGCTGCCTCTACTGTAGATATATTATAATATATGCAATAGGAATTGATTGACTGGTATGCAAGGAGACAGTAGAGACATACTGTATCAGGTGGGGGTATCTCTCTTCTCACTTATACCACACAGGTAACCAAAAGGTGTAACCCAACCAGAACTGATTGGTTGATATTCCTGTAGACTAGAAGTAGACGCAGATGTGGGATAGAGCAAAACTTTGGTAACGTCAGAGCCCACAGCTCAACCAGTATTTCTCCATGGCTGCAAGAGAGCTTTTGTTTTTGATCTTTTTGTATGGGAAGGTTCAGAATGTTCTGTAATTATTATTGTTAAGCTTCTGGTAGGTAACTATATGCTGTAAACAAAGGTCATAGAGGAATACAAGGATGCATGGTTGTTGTGCATTTACAGCACATGAGGGGATAAGGTAACACAATTATGAGTGAGAATATTGTGGTCTGATAGAGAATGAGCTTGGAGAGTTAAAGAATGCGTAAAGTGATGTTTTGTAAGAAAACAAGGTATGCAGCGTATGAGTTTCTTATTTACTGGGAAAGGGAGCTTTTGATATTGGAAGCTTTTTATATTGATTCTAGGGGTCACCATATTTACTACTGGCTTCTATGCTGCAACTAGATAGAAATATGTGTATAATTACTACAAAGCAACTGCAAAACTCAGTTCTTTGGCATGACTGTGTAACACTGTCTATGTGTTTGCTACAGTATGTACCTGTATCTCCAATAAAGGAAATACTTCTGTGTTGTATGAGCAATGAGTTTATGTCTCGCTATACAAAAAAGAGAGATTATAATAAATTGTCAGCAATTAGATAAGAAATAGATCAGATGGTGTTAAAGTTGTACTATATGTATTATTTAAATTCACATATATATATATATATATATTTAACATACTTTCTTTCTGTCACTTTCTTTCCTTTTGCAATCTCTCTCTCTCTCTCTCTCTCTCTCTCTCTCTCTCTCTCTCTCTCTCTCTCTCTCTCTCTCTCTCTCTCTCTCTCTCTCTCTCTCTCTCACACAAGACTCCCATCCCTTCTGCAGTAAGACCATACGAAAATAGCTTTCAATCCTTCTGTGCTTATAGAGGTCCCAAAGCACTGCTGTGGTTATACCTTGAACTGTCACCATACAGTATCTAGGCTGGATGAACACTAATGGAGTTAAGCAGTCATGAGAACCGAAGGTTATCTGTTATCTCTTAGGCATATTTAATATTTTTACTTTTAATACCTTCGCCTTTGTGCTTGCCATACTAGCAATGTCTTTTTGATAACTTCTTTCATTTGCAATATAGCCTTTTACCTTCAGACTTTGGTAAATAAGCATATGTGGCCTTTTTTGAGTATGTGAATGTGACGCAATGTTCTGCAAAAAAGTAACCCATTTAAGGGGAATGGTCTAAAGCAGGGGTGCTCTACTCCAGTTCTAAGCCCCCCACAAGGTCACGTTTTCAGGATATCCCAGCTTCAGCACAGGTGACTCAATCCTGACTGAACCACCTGTGCTGAAGCTGGAACTGAATGAGCCATTTGTGCTGAAGCAGGGGCTAATTGAGCCACCTGTGCTGAAGCAGGGATCACCTGAAAACCTGACCTGTTGGGTGGGCTTGAGGACTGGAGTTGAGCCTCCCCAGGTCTAAAGAAAAAGCATAAGGCGACTTTTTTTTACAGTAGTTATGCTGACATTTCTTCTGAAAACATCTTCTTTGGTAATAAAGTCGTTAGCACCTTGTACAAATCAAGAAGTCTAATCTTATTGTGTGCTGGAAATGTACTTTACAGGATTTCACGCAATTTCCTGGCATATCTTTTTAAATTCGAGTTTGATGTATTCAAAATACTTTGACAATTGAATTTAATGAATAATTTTTCATCTTAGTTGGCTTCCAATGTATCATCTCATCCCTTCGCAATGGATTTTTAATGAAAATGCAACTTTTCTTTCAGCAAAATGATCGACTTTCAACATCTGATGGTTTTTGTTGTATTCAGAGAGCGGGAGTCCAAATATGTATGTCAGATCATTTACCTAAATATTCTTATACTTGGCTGGAAAACGCTCATTAAAGAACACTAATGACAGCACTCACTCATTCAAAGAAGAAAACCTCCAGCCGACTGCAAATCCTTGTAGTTTCCATCACTTAGCGCAGTAGTCGTTCACATTGGAAATGTTAGTTTTTCGCAATTGCAAAGTTTTATACTGTAGATTAGTGAAGTTAAATATTCTTCACATACAGATCTAGCAAGACTCACTATCCCCGGCGCCACGTACGAAGAAGTCCACAGCGCCGGGAACAGCGTCTGCCACGATGGAGCTGTGGGAGAGCCATGTTTCTAAATGGGACCCCCCGCAGGGATATCACCGCAGTCGCGTGACCTCGCATGCAAGCAACACCGAAGACACTATCCTTTGCTACATCTGTAGCACTGTGAGGTACTTTGTTGTCAAATATATATTTACATTTATGAACCTTTTATATAGTAGATCTGTTTAATGCAACATGTCACTGCAGGAAATGTTACTAAACAGTAGTCTCAGTTACCCAACATTTAATTTTATCCGACATCTGCGAGCGCTCGCACGACCCACTCTGCCGTTATACCGGGTTGTGAGGTACTGAGTACTATTAGTGAGGTTGAGAGGAGGGTGTGAAAGCACTTCAGTGAGGAAACTAGGTTCACAGTGCATTGCGGTTCACCATATAACATAGGTAACCTGAAAACATGCAGGAGCAATCATCCCGCTACAAAAGAAGACTAAGGCTGAGTCCCCAGTCCCGGCGGGGGGGCGGCGCATGCACAGCGCTACACCGCGATCTGCGGTCTGGGGGGAGAGGGAAGATTTACGACGGGAGGGGGCGTGGCTGTGGGTTTGCAGGGGCGTGGCCATGACATCCCGCGGCTGGTTCGCCCTTATTGGCTGATTTGCCGGCGGGGGCATGGCCACGCCCCCGTCGCAGATGTTGAGGTCAAATTCTCCTGCCTCCCTGAAAACCTGTCGCGCACCACTGGGGAAAGGTGCGTGACAAAGTAGGGACTGGGACCGGCCGGACTTGGGGGCGGGGCTTGATAGCACAGCGCACGCCGAGCCGTGCGCTGTGCCAGTGACTGGGACTGCAGCCCAAGGCTGCGGCCTCGCTGCCTGCACTGCAAGTGTGCCTGCGAGGCAGGTGGCGCATGCAACCGAGTCCCCCGGTCTGCAGAGAGCTGCAGGGGGAAAGACAGAAGGGGGCATGATGGGAGAGTGACGGGGGCGCGGCCGTGACGTTACCCGGCAGGTTCGCCCTCATTGGCTGAACCGCCGGGGGCATGGCCTAGTGCTCCATCGTGACTCCTGCTCTCAATTTTCTTGAGAGCAGGAGTTTCTGTCGGCGCAGTGCGGCGGCCCCCCTCGCAGCGGGCCCAGCCCCATTGTGGGGCGGATCTTGTCCCTGCAGCATCCACCACAGCAGGCGCTGCAGTAAACAGCGGGGACCTGGCCTAACAAACCCCTCCGGCACACACCTGAAAGGCAAGCTTCATTGTAGGCGCACATCAGGTCTGATAATTTCAATACCAGTTTGTATAGAAGTGAATGTATCAGCACAAAGCTTCATTGACCTTTTCTGTATTATCCATCATTTTCGGTTACACGACACCTTATCAGTCCCGTTTAGGTCGAATAATTGGGACTCTGCTGTACTACAATCTACAACTAACGGACACACAGGCTAGGATTCATCAAGCTCGATGAATCCAGACCATAGTCACGCAGCAGATGAGTATAGTAATGACTACTTGTCTGAAATGTAAAAGAAGCATAAACAATAATAGGAGGTGTTAACAAGCACCACATGGTCTAGCACAATAGAAAGCTATAAATTACATGACGTCTGCTTAGATTAGATTGATTGGTGAAATATGAAATATGAAAACATATGTTTGGTAAAGATCTCCTGTTGACAAAGGGCTGTGTCCCTAAATATTAAGGATTTATCAGGTGTGTCGGCCCTTTTCGTTTTTGCTATTTTGCATGTTTGCATTATTGGTATTTTGTTTCCTTATGATATTGTGATTTTTGTACCTTTTGGACAACATTGAAAAACAGCACTTTTTTGTATATCACATTTGAGTGCAGACTGTTTTCTGCCTGAGTTTCCCTGACTTTTGCTTTATTGATTATTGGGGCTCCATTTTGTTTGCCCTGTCATGGAATGCTTTTGCACCTAATATTTTTTTTATGTAGTTATTTATATACTTTTCAGTGCACGCTTAACCCCATTGAGTATGGTAAAGTGAGCTTGGCTTTTTTTTAAAAAAAATCTGCTTCTAAGTTTTTTGAAACAGTACATCACAACTTAAGAAAGATTGCTGAAGGAAGAAAAATGGAGGAAATTGTTTTCAGAAAAGGTCTTATGCAGAGGAAGTGATCGAACTCACACTCATAATCTCAGGCCTAGTCGTACAATTATCTCAAACCAAGAAAGAAACAGCAATGGTACTCAGGGATTAATGCTTTGATATTTTAATAGGTTGTCAAGTGGTGGTATATATCCCCAAACAAAATGAGCAGCCGTAGCAGAAAAGGGATGTAATAATCTGTGTTTCAAGATACATACTGTACAGCATGTGAGCAATTTGCTTACAGAAGTCCCAAGATTGTTCCACTGGGCCGACAGTATGTACAGTATCGCACATGATTTGGTGCTTCCTTTCTGTGGTTAAGGTTAACTTTAGAGGAAATTCTAATTATCACCTCTATTGATTCAGTCCAATGTAGACATTTTCGGGGTAACCTTTGATGAACTTCCAGTTTAATTGTAATTGGCAGTTGCAAAACGACAAAAGTCAATTAATTCGAGTTCACAGTGAATTATAATGTGTCTGTTACTCTGCTGCTTTGATTGCACACATTTGATAAACATGGAAAGTGTCAGTTTCCCCTACCTCTTGGGACTATTCATCACAATGTGCTAAACCTATGTGCTTAGTATGCTCAGCATTGACATTAATGGGCGTACCTGTGGAAGTTATATTGCACTTTTGAAAACATGGGGTTGTATGTTAATATCGAATTACTTTTTATATATTTGCCTGTCCATTAAGTCCATATATGCTTTCCCATAAGAATGTCAAGCGTATCATTATTAAAGATTTTTCCTCATCTACTTGTCGTGTCCTACTGCAGTCCTTCAAACAGACAGTCGCTTAATGAAGAGTTTCTTCGGTCCAGTCCAGACAACTTATTGAATAATAACACATGCAACATGGATTTGAAGATGAGTATTGATATTTTATTATGAATATACTGTACCTGAAATATTTGAGCTGAGGTGTGTACGAGTGCCTTCATTGATTTTTCCCTGCTGAATTGCGAGGCGAGAAGTGTTTGAGCCATAGACATATACCTAAAGGTCAATCCACTGATATTTCATTTTTTTTGCATTTTTAATTGTTACATAAAGAATCACAGCAACTACATAAAATGATAGAAGATAAGAAAAAGTACTATGAGAGCAAGTATGGATAAATCATGCTTTATCAACCTGTTAAGCACCATTGCCTGAATTAGCAATGACCCAAGCTGTGCTATTATCTACACCTAGATATTAGTAGAGGAAACAGACAGACCTTCGGACTGGGTTTTTGTGACCTATCCCATCATTGTCAGTTCCAGAAGAACCTGTGCATTCATTTTCTTATTTTTCCTGGCAAGTGCTCTAACTTTTAAGTAAAGAGATTGAAGTAGAAAGAGTTTTATGGCACGGCTCCTTTTTTACAGATCAATAGTCCTTGTCTCTGTTAAAGCATTCAAGCATTTGATATTGAGTCTTGATGGCATTAAGATCACTTTTTATATCAATATCAACTATATCCGAAGTGATAGAGTGATTAAATCTTGGCCTAATTCATAAGAATTTAACGAAGTGCTGGACACATTTCTCGTGGAATATACTCTCTCTAAACACACTAATATTCACACCGTCAAATACCCATTAAGAAATGCTGTACAAAGCAAATAATGCCAGCAGATAGTTAACATAGAGATGTAGCAGGACTTATTGTCTCCAGCACCGGGGCACTGCTTTACTGTGACCCTGGCGAGGGAGGATCAACGTGTGTGGGGGACCCGGAAGCATGGGCCCCCGCAGCATGACCGCGGCAGACATGGTCTCCGCAGCCGCGGGGGGGGGGGGGGTTTGTTGCCTTCTCAGCCACATCTGCGCATTGAAAGCCTTTGAAGTGGGGCATTGCCTAGCATTTTGAAACCTAAGCATTTGTGCCCTTGGAAGTAAAATAGAAATCGGAGTTATCTGAAAGCCTTTTATATTTACATGAGTTAATGTATGCACTTATTTCTACAGGTTTATGAAACTCATATCGTCCTTAAGTTCAAATTAAGTTCAATTTTTTTGTCTCCCTCCATAATACAATGAGGGAATTATAGAGATGTAATGCTTTCTAATTAAGTAAGTTCCCTCTTCGTATTGTTGGAAGTATCTTGTTTCTTTGTTAATCATTTGTTTATAGGTTATTTAGTATTAATTATCACAGTAAGACATATTTAAATATTGTAGTGATGCATTTTGGTAATATTGAATTGACTGTTAGACTAGTTGCTAGACAAAGATATATTTAAAAGACGTAGTCACAGCGCAACAATTGGGAGAATGCGTTAATACGGAGTGACTGAAAATAATGTACATACATTTTTAAACAATGCATCTTTAATACATCATCACTTATGTCATTCTATGGCAATGTTATGTCATCCTATGGCAAATATTCAAAATGGCCACCCTGCTGCAGATAATGTAATCTTTATAGGAGCAATCTATCCTTATCTTCATTTCTTTTACAGGATTGACTCCAGTGGATCCTCCAGAGCTGAAGCACACTATATTCAGCTTTTAGTACCCCTGGTTCTCAAGATACTTACTGCTATTACTTCCTGGATTTTAATGGGGATTTAAATGGCCACCCAATTGGTAGCTGCAACCGATCATATTGCAGCTTCCTTTTTGCAAAATACAGTATGTAGATAATGCTGCACACCAAACAATATACAGGTATATGAAAAAGAAGCATACAGTTACCGGTGCTCCTGGTTCAGGGAATACCTGCCATAATCCAAAATTAGGATAAGAAGAAAAGCAACTCAGGGCACTTCGGATTTTAAACTAATTTATTCAGTCTGCAGAATCTACGTTTCAGTCATCACAGTGACCTTTCTCAAGAGTGACTGGCATAATGCTCACCAAACAAGTGTCCAATACTTTTAACCCCCCCAAATCAGGAAAAGTCCCCAGGTGTCTTTAGCAGGTAATCTTCCAGGTGTTCTCCCACCTCATCTGCTGGTCGGGTGAGGCACGCTGTTTACGTGTGATGTCATCGTGGCATCCTTCTTGCTCCATGGATTGGTCAGCTCCTTCCTGATCCTGATGTCCCACGATGCTTCGTCCTATGTCTGACATAGATATATTGGCGATGTGTTCCTCATCTGGGAGGGTACAGATGAGGAGCTCAATGGATTCTTCAAATATATAGATCCACTTCAGACCCCAGTTTGTTTTACCAAAAATTGGAGTGCAACACAGATCTCATTCCTTGATGTATTGATCACATGTAATGGACATACCTTACAAACAGACCTTTTTCGTAAGCCGACTGACAGAAATTCCACTTTACATGTGTCCAGCTTCCATTCTGAGTCCTTAAAAGAGATACTTCCAATCTCTTAAAAAGTGAGAGCGACAAGGATAGTTGACAGACCAATACAACTGGAACAAACGCTAGTAGACATTAAAACACGTTTTTCTAGCACGTGGACATAGTCAGTCCTTGAACAGAGCATCAATAAGCACTGGATGGTGCTACAAACTGATGAAACATTGGGGATGGTATGTAAAAATCGTCCAAGATTTGCATACCAAAGGGGTGAAAATGTAAAAGATATGCTGATCCGCGCATATCTAAAAGAATATTACAACGCCTAACATTTCTTAAGTACTCCAAAAAAATGGTTGTTTTAAATATTTCAATTGTTCCATCAGCAATAGTTTGAACACAGAATTTTTTTTTTATCATCCTAGAAGCGGCAAAATGTATGAAATTAAAAGCAAAATAACATGCACTACCACCAATGTAGTTTATATAATTAAATGTCCGTGTGAGTTAGCTTATGTAGGCAAAACTAGCCGCAGGCTCAAAACTAGATTCATAGGACGTAAGAGCAAGATTAATCATAGCTCAGAAGACATGGCACAAATAAGACATTGTGTGGATTTCAAACATACAGTCGCTTCATTAAAGATTATAGGCATTGAACATATTCATAAAACCATTGCAGGTACTGACAAAGATGTGACATTATTACAAAGGGAGGCATTTTGGATGTACGCCCTAGGCACAGTGTTTCCCCAGGGCCTTAATGACTTTATGTCCTTTACCTGTTTTCTGAAAAACAGATAAGATGTACAGCATGCGTAGAGGAAGAGGGGATGATATGCCCCACTGCAGGAGCATAAGGCAGAACGTGGAGGACGGAGTGACCTCAGACGTAGGATGAATCATCGCGGGACTTCAGGATCAGGATCAGGACGGATCTGACTAATCAATGGAGCAAGAAGGACGCCGAGAGGATGTTACAAGTAACCTGCATGCGTCACCTGACCAGCAGATGAGGAAGGAGAACACTTAGAAGATTACCAACGTGGGATACCTGGTGACTTTTCCTGATTTGGGGGGTTGTAAGTGTTGGATACTTGTTTGGTGCGCATTATGTCAGTCACGTTGCAGCTTCCATTTGGCCAGAGATTTGTCAGCCATCATGTTTGCCCTGAGGGAGATTTAAACCAGGTAACTTCACTGGTAAGTATCTCAGGAATCGGGGTTCCTCAGAGTGGCATCGGGCTCAAGGGTACCCCAGTTTCCACCATGTAAAAAAAAAGTATGAGAAACTTCTCCATTAATAATAAAAACGTCATGCCATTTAACACAACTAGTACAGAGTGATTCAAAGTTTATATACTTTATTTTGAAACCACATGTGTTAATTGCCCTCATGTTTTTGTGAAAACCTGTGTTCTTGTAAAAGACGCAGCCTATATAACATCATAGAAACTGTGTTAAAGTTGAGAAGAACCATTGGATGATTTAATTTGAACTTACACTATACATGTGTGTTTTTGTATAGTTATGGGTATGCTTGTGTAACCCTCCTTCACCGACTCCTAGGGAGTTTACATCAGATAGTCTATATATTTGGTTCTCAATGTATTACCGTATCGGGGTGCAGAGTCCATGCAGCTGGATGGTGATGGAGAAAGGGTGGGTGCCAGGAAATGTGTTGTTATGAACTAGATTGAGTTTATTTGCATGTTATTAGAATCACAACTTCTCCAGCTGCATCACTACATTTCTGGAGAGGAACAGTCTTGTAACAGGTGCAGTACTGGCTTAGACATATAAAATAGCTTATTTATCATGGTACATACTTTCCTAATACCTTTGAGGTCCCTGCTTGGGCTACCTGTTTACATCTTTAGTCAAAGAGGCCTTATGTTACATAGTTACATAGTAGATGAAGTTGAAAAAAGACATGCGTCCATCAAGTTCAATCTATGCTAAATTAAGACAACAGATACTTTATCCTACATTTGTATTTACAGTATATAGATCCAGAAGAAGGCAAACAAAAATCCCCAGACATTTCATCCAATTATATCTCATAAGGGGAAATATAATTTCTTTCCTGACTCGAAGAATTGGCAATCGGATTATTCCCTGGATCAACATTCTTACTGCACCACTAAAACATTTAAAATATTGAGCAGCTCAGAGGGTAAAAATGGAGCTTCTCCCACAGCCCAATGCAGGCTACATTTCCATAGAAACTCAAAAATAAATATGAGACATCATCAAGGGGCAAGATACCCTTAACATACACGTTAAACTGTGTGCTTGTCAGCTTTGAGCAGCTTCTTTAAAAAAATCCTTAAATTTTGGACAAGAATAAATTACATTGAAATGTATGTCTTGTTCCACACAAAACAGAAAAAACACAAGGGGATGCTCCCTTATAAAAACACAGAACACAGACAAAAGAAACAGAATTTCAAATTTCTCTCATACACAGCCAACCAACATCATAAAAATAACAAAAAACACATCTTTCTCACCTATTCTAATTATAAGAAAACAAAACAGTTTGATCCTGCAAAGTTAGCTAATAAGATCCTTCCCTTTTCTTATTTTTATAACTGACCTGCTTTTAAAACTAATTTGAAACTACTTTAGTGCCTGGAATGTGTCTTTGCACATTGCTCAGAGCTGGAGAGGAAGAGGGTGGGGGGGTTACATTTGGGGCTGCTATTCTACAAGCTGCTCTGAGTGTGTCTCACTCCTCTCTGGAGGTGGAAATTGAGGGGAGGAAAAAAAATATCAGTCTGGATGAGAAAGCCCATTGCCTGGCCAGTACGATAAGAACCCTCATATTACTAGTGACTGGGCTAATTACAAAAATAGCAAAGATCAAATGATCTTCCTGCCTTGCCCTTTCCTTCTTCTCCTCTTTCTCCACAGATACAGAACTCACCTCTGCCCTATACTAATTAGTTGTGGTGGGGAATACACCTTTAAATAAAACTTCATCGCGAGCAATTAATTATATTCCATTTTTGTAAGAACTTGAAAGTTTCTGGATGGTACGTTTGTAAAATATACTGGTACGTTTGTATGCATACTGTATAACAAGCCGGCGTCCCTTTATGAGGAATTTGACCCTATTTTGACATTACTTTTCCCATGATTCAACTCAGTTGTGCACACAGAGCAAATTTATAAGGATGTTCAGATCTGTCTTATATTTCCGTCTAAGGCACAACAATAATAATTGAAGGTATCGAGACTACTTCTATATCAGGACCTTACTCATAGCCACTTATTGCTGTGGGGAAATGGAGGGTAAGGTTTGTGCCTGCATTCCTGACCCTGCAACATTGGTTAGCTGGGCTATGCAAAGCTTAAATTTAGCCACGAAGCCTCATGAAAATCCGGAGATTATATACTACGCAACCACACAGGAATTACTGAAGGTCAGAAGGTTCCACTAAACACCCTTGCGCGGCTGCGTAATAGTTTACACGCTTCCTCCCATAGTAATGTATTACAAACTAACCTTTTTTTTTTAACATATATGACTGACAAAACTAACAAAATGTTTTGAGGAAAATAATTTTCCTTACCTAAACCTAAGACGTGTTTCCCTCTGAGATTCGCAATCACAGGGGAAAAACCATAACCCGGGAGTCCGGAATACCACATTGGACTTGGACCTAAACCTAGGGTGTGTTTCCCTCTGAGATTCGCAATACCTGAGACCCCCCAACCTAAGAATCTTAATCTCAAGAGAAAGACCCCTCTTGGGAATCCGGTAAACCACATCGGACTGTCCCAAAAATAGAGGTACTAATCAAACAACCTTCCCCCTCCGCTGGGGTCCAGAGCCTGGATGTTTTCCCTGTTGAAAACCCCCACCTCGGATAATCCCACCCGAAAGGGTATTTAACAGTTTTTACAAAAAAAATTAATCGCTTAAATAGTTCTAAAAAAAATGGATGGCGACAACTTAACATGAGTATACCTTTAACTCACCACACCCTTTTCCAGACCCCACATAAAAAAGAGATATTTTGTAAAAACAAAAAACAAAGTCTCTCTTACCTTTTAAGACACGCCTGAGGTTCTGGAAAAAAAGGCGTGCTGATATTGCTGGCATCTTCACAGAATTTTAGCCATTCGGGTCCCGGCGCCAGAATTGTCATGGAAAAACTCAGTTCACACTTATTATTATTTAGACAAAAGCAATCTGTTGAAAAACTTTATTGCAGCAGCCGCTTGCAAGAGTGCATTCAATACGAATCAAACATTGCTTTCTGACTTACACAAAAAGCACTGATGAGATGTTCCAAAACAGCCTTACTTATACCCCAAAAAGGGGGCAGGCATGCATAATTTCATCTGTCATTATTGGTAATACATTTGCTATATAATTTAGCCGACTTAACATAAAGAGAAGATTTTGCTGCCTGACAATCTCCTCTTCCCCTTGCTAACATCTGTATATCTCTTGACTAAGACAATCATTAGATAAGAACTCAAGGGGCCAACCTCAGGAAAATAAACACAGGGCCAGCTATTATAAGGTGACAGAAAGTATAGAGAAGGAAAAAACTTCTTTCATATGTCTAGTCTACTACTTCACTGTTACCCATAATATACTGTAACACAAAACATGGCTTTTCTCAACGTTATACAGATGTTAGTAATATTAAAATATTATACTTCCACAGTTGAGATAAGCCTATACGTATCTTGGATCCACCGTTTTTCTTTTCTGATTGGAATGGTGATCGAGGAAGAGGAATGAAAATGTCAGATTTTAATTAATCTTTTAATGGGAACATGTGGGGAAAGTTTGATTTAGTAGAGCAGGGAATTACATAAGTAGGGTACACCCTATGAAAATGGAAGGAACAGTAGATAGGAGGAAAAAAGAGGCATTTGCTAGGAATCTGATTTCTCAGCGCCGTCCGCGCAACACACAGACTACCCTCAGGGAGACTCAGGGCGCGCAGCTCAACATCCGCTTACCTGCCTTCACAGGCCATCAGCTCCTCTGTCGCCGCAGAGTCCCTCCACTCGGCGGTTCCACCGCTCCTCCTCCTCAGTGGCACACGTGTCTCCTCCTCCAACGCTTGTCGCGTGCACACGCAGCTTACAGAGCGCGCGCCCAGCATTCACTCTTCTACTTCCACTCCTGCTGTGAGGCTCCGCCCCCGTACACCGTACGGGTGTAATCAGAGAACTACCAGTATTCACCTGGGTTGTATCAGCCACACCAATCCAGAGAGGCTCCCTGCAGTCCTCCTGACCCGCTCCCATCTCTGATTGGTCAGCCCAGCCTTAACTACCATCTCTGAGCCCTCACACATTGCTTGACATAGTCTCTGTATGGAAGTGTATGGTGTACTCTCGGTTACTACAGGTATTGACATGGCTCGTACGACTACCCCCTTTGGCTCTCGACTTCGGCTCTCCTTGAACTATGTATACTCTGGCATCCCACGATCACGGCTTGGACTTCAACCTTCCTCATCTCTCCGCTCCTTTACCTCAGCAAGGCAATCACTATTCTACTCCTATACCCTGTACCGGCAAGTATTATCTACGTTACTTACATCTGGCCTGGCAATGCTTAATACCACACTCCGGACAAGCTCCCTTTGCTGCGGGTGTGTGTATTCCTACCTCCCCCTTCAGCACAGGGGACGGGTCTGGTCAGCGGGCAGCACCGGCGTAACAGCATTATGGGTGTGTACTTAGTTTAAAGATGCTACGGGAGAACATGAAAATGAGGGTAGCCGCTGTTTATGCACGCTATATATTTTCCAATGTGTATACTGTACAATTTGATATGACCTGATATCTTTGATTTTGATATTTTGATACAGCAATGCTGTTTTAAAAAATACTGGTTATTGACATACCCAAACACCTAGAGAGTGAAAAAAAAGCATGGCGATTGAGTTAGACATACAGTTGTGTGGAGAAAAAAAGTACACCCTCTTTGAATTCTATGGTTTTACATATCAGGACATAATAACAATCATCTGTTCCTTAGCAGGTCTTAAAATTAGGTAAATATAACCTCAGATGAACAACAACACATGACATACTGCACCGACACACTTTATTCGAGCAAATACCCAGTATGTACCTGGCAGATACCTGGAATGCGCCGCTCCTCACCTCTGACAAGCCCCGTTGCGTTTGCCTTCCCAGCCTGGGTTCATGCCTGGCTGACGGGCGGCTGATCTGTTAAATGATAATGCTTAGGATTTAATAGGCTGCAATGCTTCGCGTGTCTACCAGATGGCATAAATTCATGAATTGTAATGCAGTATATATATATATACTGTGCAGTATTGCAGCCAGCGGGAATAAAATGCTTCAATCCCTGCCTGGAAAATAACCCAATATACTCGGGCGGAAAACAGTCACAAACCTCAATACACCCGGGTATACCCGAATTCGTGGGACTAGCCGAGCTCGAATAAAGTGTGTCGCCAGTGTATTACACCGTGTCATGATTTATTTAACAAAATAAAGCCAAAATGGAGAAGCTATGTTTGAAAAACAAAGTACACCCTTACTGCTTCCATAGGAATTAAGATGATAAGTAGCAGACAGGTGCTGCTAATCAAATGCCCTTGATTAATTGATCATAAGCAAGTGTGACTACCTCTATAAAAACCGAAGTTTTAGCAGTTTGCTGGTCTGGAGCATTCAGGTGTATGTTAACACAATGCCAAGGAGGAAAGACATCAGCAATGATCTTAGAGAAGCAATTGTTGCTGCCCATCAATCTGGGAAGGGTGATAAGGCCATTTCCAAACAATTTAAAGTCCATCATTCTACAGTGCCTGCCAGCTCTTCCCGGACCCAGGCGACCTGGAGAAGCACGTTGGTCGCAAGGATGCGGCAATCTTCCACCTGGCTCCGCTGTGTCCGCCGGATGTGACGTAGTCGATCTCGTGGGACTCACCGCCGCCATCTTGGGTTGGGCTCCCCACCGGAACCTCTTCCTCCACAACGACATCCGCCACCGGAAGTGAAGGTCCTGCTCTTTGCTCTGCTCGGGCCTGGGCTAGGCCTGCCAACGCCGTTGCCACCACCGGCGCAGGTGGAAGGTAAGGGTGTCTTCTCACTGCTCCGTCGGCATGGGATGAGTTCTTCTCTGCCAGTCACCACGTCCGTGGGACTCCTCCTCTCTGGTTGCCGCCGCACAGGCGATCTCGGCACCTCCGGACTCCGGCGACACAGGTTAGGCCTGCTTCCTTCACAGCACCGCTGTAGTGGTCCGCCGGTAGGCGCATCACCACCGTCGTCGGGGTTGCTTCCTCCTCGTCCGAGGATCCGAACTCCGATTTGGGGAGTGGCACTCCCGCAGGGGACCGACGGTGAGGTTCTGGGTTCTCACCACGGCTGTAGGCCCCTCTCTCTCCATGCTCCGTTGAGATCATCAGGAGCGATCCCCATTTTCCGGGATCGACAGGTTCAGTTTTGACCGAGGGCAAGGCTTCAGCTGTCAGCTTAGCTGTGTCCGCTCCCGCCTCCACGGTCTGCCCTGGTACAATGGATTGCACTGCCCATAGGTAATGGATGCCACATTGGGGGCACCTAGCCGTTGTGCTGACTACACCACCCGGCAGCTGGCACTGCGTGCACAAGCACTTGATTATTTCTTTGCCACCCGCCATGAGCACCAGGAAGCCTCCTGGTGCTGAGTAGGGGTGAGCAGAGATGTCCATCTCTTCCTCTGCTTTGCTGTCCATGCTGATTACAGGAGACACTTTCTGTAGTGGTCTTGCATGTTCGCCAGCTCCTCGCAACTGAAGGGCAGGGGTCGGTTTAGTAACTCCTCCCTCCGCCAGCTCCACTCTCATTTGGCACAATTGGAAACCACTCCCCCAGGTAGATATTATGGGAGGGTCCCACAGATTTACTGGGTGCCCGAGCACTGGCTCTGAGCCCGTCACAGTCCATGAGGGCGCGGCCACAGCTTTCGCGCCATACCCCCCAGCAGGGTGGAGTTCTTTGCTGGCGCCAATCCCGGCCAACTCCTTGCAACTTTTGCATTTGCAGAATTTTCTGCACTCGGCCCACGCGGTCTCCCAGGGAAGCGGGAGCCGCCATCGTGATTTACACTGCCATTCACATAAGCAACTGAGGTAGATTTTTGGTGGTAAGTCACCGTCTGGCAAGCAGATTCTCCATTTTCACCGCACACAACCACAATGTCCTCAACACTGTCCCCCAGGGTAGCACCCCGAGGTCCTAAGCAGGACCAAAACGGCGCGGCCACTGCCTTAGTGCCATTCCACAACATGCTGGCAAAAGTTCCTTCTGCAGCTTGTTCCTCAGTAGCACGCACACCACGTGCTCTCCCTCCATCAACCGCGGTCCGCCATCTTGGATTCTCCGCACCGCACAGATCTTCCCTTCTTGTGGTCGCCATCTTTAGTTTGTAAGTACTATTATCGCACATGGAGCTCCTCTCTGCGGGGCAGCTGCCATTCCGATTCAATAAAGAATGCCACAATGCACCACCTACGTGTATCCATGTATGTCTGACTCATGTTGCACTACCTCAGGCTAGGCTCACTCTCTCAGTGTATGCTGTCCACCTCCCTCCAGTCTGTGCTCTGCGGTAAGTGTCCTGGTTCCTGGCTAGAGTACTCTGGCTTCTCCCATGCAGTACTTGGGCGTCTACCTACTGTTGGCCAGCCTAGCGCAGACCCTCTCCAGAATTCATGACCACGTTAACAGGCTATTCCTTTAGGCATCCTACCAACCTGCTGCCTCAAGGTGAGTAGAACAGCTATAGCCCTGTCTCCAGAACCACTGTACACCTCTCAGGATCCTAGGTTGTCCTTTGCGAGCTGACAATTCATCAGGCCCCTGACTACCCATAGGCTCCATCTCCATCCACAGCACTGACTAGCAGCATACACTCTCCCTGTTTCCTAGTGTGCCTCGCAAAAACCTGTCCTGTTGATAGGTCTCTCAGCAGCGCCTCCATTTATGTAACGGTTTTTCTGGACCTACCCAATCTCAGATTGGCCCCTGTGGTCTAACTGGTCCCCATTACATGTCTGTATGTTGTGGTGCACCTGCTGGCTTACAGGACTCCTGAGTCTCCCCCTGGGTTGGTATGGGGATATCAGCAAGACAGGCATCTGAGGTAGTGGGGATTGAATCCTACTCACATCTGATGCAGCGCCTCCACGTCATCAGGATCTCTGCGTCCGCAGGGGGATGTATCTGATGAGGAACTCCTTCTTGGTGCCTTCCTCTGCTGAGTAACTCCACACTTACACATGAGGGTTTCGGTGAATAAGGGCATCTTTATTGTCATCATAGCAGACTGCCCCTCACAGCGGTCGTACTTAGCCGCTCATTGTAGTACAGTTCATCCCTTCAGAAGGTCCTTCCCTCCCAATGGAGTTGGGTCACCTCTCCCCGCAGGGAGATCACCACCTGTGTCAGGTCCCTGATCACAGTGCAGATACTATTGACTAGGTCTGACAGCCTTACTTGCTGCAGACCTCCAAAACTGAATCATAACTCTTGAACCATACTGGTTAACACACTTGAACCAACTTGATCTACTAACTTTTGTGAGTGCTGTGTCTTATATAGACTCAGAAAACAGCCACACCTCTTATGTCACTAATCGTGGACACAGAGCATGTTACCACTCCCCTTGTATACATATGAAACTTCACCAGGGTGTGAGGGCAAACCTCCATGATTGATGCTGGCAATCCTGCATACTTACCGGGTTTTACTGCCAGCATGAGAAAGAACTGTATACCATTTTTATACATGGCTACACCTGTATCACTATCTGACAGGGGATCTACAAGGTTCTTTAGAGTTTTGACTGGGGTCCTCATTGTGAGTCCTGTAAATTGGATGGTGTGTATATCTAAGTGTATTAAGATATGTCTTGTCACCGTTTGTTGTTTTTAGTTAGAAAAGTGCTGATTAAGTAAGTGCCAGTAGTAAGGGTCCAAATTGTTCTCACTATTAAAAAGGAGGAAACATGCTCTTAATAGGTATGGATGAAGTATGCAGTATATAGTATCTGGTTACTAAACCAGGAGCCCGAAGTTTATTCGTAAGATTCCCATTTGATATGGGTATATGGAAGAGACTGTCACTTTATCCCTTACTGTGGGCAACAAGTTCAAGTACATCCCCAGCATAGGTGTGAGAGCTACCAGGGAATGAACTCCAGAATTATATTCTTTGCCATGAGTTTCTGTCCAGTAACCAGTATGTCAATGTCTGTGAAGCATTATTGTCGAATGTCCAATGAAGCACCTTTTTGTTTATAAAAGTTCCTGGCACCCATTCTTGTTATATTCAAGCATCCATGCTCATCCTGCAATTATCCAGCACCCTGCAAAGGCCTGAGAGACTGAGCACTGTCAATGTACTGCTGCGGCCGAGTTTATTCGAGCATTTGCCCGTTCTCGGCCGCAGCAGCAACCTGGCGCGCGCCGGAGGGTGCCGGGCGCGCGCCGAAGCAGCGGAAGAGCGCCCTCCGATCGGGGCGCTCTCCCTCCCGCTGCCGGGTCCGCCGGGTCCCCCGGAACCCCGTGCCGCCGTCCCCCACATCGCGGGACACCAGGGCTCCCTCGGGGAGCCCTGGACGCGCGTGCAGGGGGCGCTGACACCCGATGACGCGTGACCGCGCATCGGTGACGCGCGGCACGCCGAGGGAGTGGGGCTAGCAAGCCGGGGCATCCCCCGGCTTGCGGAACTAGCCCTGCTCGGATTAAACGTGTCGGTAGTGTATATAGTCAATCTGATGTAACCTCCTTTCCAGCTGGTTATTTAGGGTTATACTACAAATACTCCAAGAGCCAGTGAAGTGGCCAAAAAGTGAGACTGGGGGAATTCAATCAGGAAAGAAGGATATAATGAACGTGCATGAATATAATCTATGCAGGCAAATGCACAGGTCTTGTAGTTATCAAATAAAATGTCTGGATGTTTCCTTTACACACATGGTTCACACATTTCTACATATCATTAATATTTAGAGAACATTATAGATCCAAAACAAATGCTATTTTGCAACCTTGTGACATTGTTCACGTCTGAAGTTTTGTGCTGTCCTATAACAGGCAAAGAAAATAACATGAGATTCAATACACAAGAAACATCTTAAATTCAGATAAGGTGTAGTACAAAAATAATGTCAATTTAATTTCAGTATAAAACTTACATTTCTTCCTGAGTTACCACGGTTTACCACATTATTAAATAGTAGCATAATTTGCCCTCTGTATTAGCCATTGTTGAATTGATTTAACTTTATTGTTTCTCTTGCTGACATATTAATTCCCAGCGCTCCATGATTTTTAGCTGGGCTATTGGTGGTTATGTTGCTGTATGGCTACTTATAAAAATAGAAGTGTAATATTTTCCCAAAATCTGCTTCCTTTGGTCATTGAAGAGTTTCAGTCCCAAGGGGGTTAGGCCGCGTGTAGATGTTAATGATTATTCAGTAGCTGTGCTGGCATATTATAACTGAGATGCAATTAAAATGCAATACCCATGCATGCTAATTAAGAACTCAAATCATAGCTCATCAAATGCCAATTCCAAACATCCTTTATGAATATGCCGTGTACCCAAACCTGCCTACCTAATGCTTTTGATGATGGGCACACTCATTTTCTGCATGTTCTGTAGGCCTTTTTTTTTAGATAAGGGGTTAAGAAATTGCTGATTGTGTAGCATTTGTATTTTAGTTTCTCTTGTATGCTCTGGCAAGAATGAATGGTGCACACGGGGAAAGAATCAATTGTAAAAAGTGGAATTAGTCATTCTAAATCATGCAGCTGTGGTCGAAAGGAGCTCTTCTAAAAATCATTAAACAATCATGTATTCCTATTGATTTATTCAAAATACCTTCAGGGAAAGCAGATTAAACACAAGGTAAAAGGAAGCTAATGCAGATTAAATGGATGAAGGATGGGCCGATGGTTCCCTAGGTAGTTTTTGTACTAATGAGAGGAAAATTATATGTACACTATTACCAGGATAAAAGGGTCTATTAGAGGTCTTTCACTTGACATATTTATGTATTTCAAAAACTAAGTAGCACAGTGAATTAGGTTTACTCTGGACATTTGTTAATTTTATTGCATCTCCAAGTGATAAACAGGGTCTTTTGTTGAGGGCAGCATGCCGCTGTTTTCCCAAGGCCCTTGTCTGCTTAACAAGCTGCTGAAGCCAAGGCAGCCTCTTAGATGTCATCTATTAGCAACCAAAGCACATTTTGTTTTCTTATTTTATAGCTGCCTAGGTTAGTGTATATAAGCAAGGCTGTGTGTGTGTGTGTATATATATACTGTATATATCTGCCTTTCTAAGCATGGGGCATACATAGATCATCTCAATGTTACAAAAGAGCAGTGGCAACATTACAGTTCTATTGTTGTTGATAGCTGTTGACAGCAATATATATATATCCCCTTAAAACTGGAATCAAACCCATACACCTGTCCTAAATCAATACAATGCCAAAATCTTCAGAAGCATTAATTTAGTTTAAACATTTCAGTGTTTCAACACATTAGCAGTAACCTCACAGGAGCCAAGCATTAACTGATAATTAATAATTAATGCCCTGGCATAGACAAGGACAATTAATCCAGTTGGGGAAGGATATGTCAGGTTATACCCTGTTCTGCGAGAACTCAAGGACCAATTCCAGCCTTCTGAAGGGGAGTGACATTCAATAGACGCTCAGATGTCTCTTAAATTACTGGTCACTCCATGATTTTTAGACATTAGAATGTAATAATCCCTCTATTTTTATAACAGCATTTTTTTTCTTTTCTTACTACAGTAGGTTATTCATGTAGGTGTGTCCCTGGATCTTCATGAATCATGTTGAATGAATAGTAAGAACTGGTATTTGTCATAATGCATTATAAGTAGCGATAAGGATAGATGTGTCTGGATCCCACGAATCAGCACTGTCCCTCACACACACTCTTCTCGCGGTTTTGATCTAAATGCCACTGCTAAATAGAAACCAAAACCTTATTTTGATTCACACTCAGGCTCGAATCTTGTGGCATTTTCATCCCTAGAAAGAAACCCCTACCCAACAATCATTTCCTGTCAGCATTAGTTTTTGAAGAGAGGATGCCACGAAGGACTGTGAGATCTAGAGCAGAGGGCCAGAGAGTGATACATAGGGGCAGATCAAATACCATCATATGACCTGTCATTCAGTCTCTACTAGTATTGGTGATATGTAAATAGTATACTAGGTTTGCATTCCACCATCTGACCGGTCTCTGCTCTGTATCAGTGTACCAGTCAATTCAGTTCCAGTTTGATTTACGCCATTATATCAGAAATACCACCTGTCTCTACTCTGTATCAATCATAATCAGGTCCAGTTGGATTAAGACTGTTAGATTACCCATGTGTATTTCGTATATAGTATATTCTTAAACTATGTTAGTATAGTGATACCACATCTGACCTACAGTATCTCTACTCTCCACCAGTATCCCAGTTGGGTTAACACTGTTATGTTACCTGGTGTATCAAGTTTTTTTATACTAGGTTGGTGTTGAGATAATACAATCTGACCTGCCAGTGTACCAATTAATTAAGTTCCAGTCAGGTTAAAACCATTACAGCCACCACCAGTCTAAGTTCTTTCAAAACTAAAGCTGTCTCACATTTTAATCTGGTCTGTAACTGTTACATACGCTTATAATATATATTATCTTTAGCTGCATCCAATGTCTTGTATATAATGTATACCCTGTTTACTTATGTAACTATGTACTATTTGTCATCATAACTCTGTGCCAAGGACATACTTGAAAATGAGAAGTAACTCTCAATGTACAGTATTACTTACTGGTAAAACATTTTATAAATAAATAAATAATAAATACATTACAGTAGTTTACTTGTGTGTATTGAGTACAGGGCCTCCGACACATTTCAGGGGGCCCAGGACTAGAGTTTTGCCGAGCCACCTTTTGTCAGCCTCCCATGTCAGCAACCCACTCCCCCGTCAGTGGTCTTGTGAGCCCTCCCATATCACAGCTGTATTCCCCCCCTCTCTTCCTCATTCACTCTCTTCTCCCTCTCTTTCACCACCTGCCTTCTCTCTCCCCTTCCCCTCCACTATCACTCAATCCCCCCTTTCCTCACACTCATTTCCACCACCTCCCTTGGACACACATATTTCCCCCAAACCACACAATTCCCCCTCCCACACTGCCCACACAACCCCCCCCCCCCAATACACCCACAATACCCCCTCCCAAACCAAAACTACCCCCCAAATACAGACACCACTACCCCCAAGATGCAAACACCACCACCCCACCCCCAAATACAATTATCCCCCTCCCAAATACAATTCCCCCTTCCGCAAATACATTACACTTACCACCTTACCACCTCCCGACGTCCACAAATACACATGCCACCTCCACAAATACATCTCCAACGCCCACAAATATACTTACCAGCACCCCACAAATACACTTACTACCACCACACAAATATACCTACCACTCCCCACAAATACACTTACCATCCCCCCAAAAAAACACTTTCCACTTACCTCTGGTTGCTGCCAGGCCCCGGTTCTCCCCAACTGCCTCTCTCTCCCATAGGTGTGCGCCGGAAGCTAAGCCTGACTTAAGGGTGCACCCAGGTTGGAGAGAGAGTGGCCCGATGTGGGAAGAGGAGGTAGCAGCTGAGGCCCGGCCTCTGGTTGCCACCGCCAGGTCTCAGCTCTCCTCAGCTGCTGCCTCATCCCACGCCGGAGCTCTCTCTCCAACCGGTGCGCACCAGAAACTTGGTGCACCTGGCACTTAGGCTCAGATTCTGACATGCACTAGTTGGAGGGAGAGAGAGAGAGGCCTGGTGTAGGATGATGCAGCAGCTGCGGAAAGCCAGGAGCCAGGCAACCAGAGGCAGGGATGCACGGCAGCTGGCCGGCCGGGCCCACCTAAGCCACTGGGCCTGGGACATTGCTACAATGTGTTTGTCCAGCGTGAGCGCTAGCATGAGCGCTAGCGTGCCTTTGCCCATGAGCACATGGCGCTCAGCTGCTTGCAGAGAAAAGTACATTTGTTTCTGCCGCTCGCTGGCACGTCACATGAGCACAGGGCTGCACTCAGAAATCGTGGGGCCCAGGACAAACATTTTAAGCAGCCCCCCCCCCATTTTGGCGGTATTGTGAGCCGCCCCCCATTTCACACCTCACGAGCACCCTCTCTTTCCCCCCTCCCCACACATCCATGTATTTCCCTCCCTTCCGTCTCACCTCCTCTCACTCTCACTCTCCTGCCTTGCATGTATTTCTCTCCCCTGCGTCTCACTCTTATTCCCTCTTTTCCTCACTCACCCCCTCTCTCTTCCACCTCTGTCAAATACCACATGCTAACTCATTCCCTCACCATCACACAATTCCCCCCACAAGATATACCAAAAAACTTCCCACACCCAATGCAAAAAACTTGCCACCCCCAAATACATACAAAAAAAATCCACACCCCCCCAAATATATACAACCTCCCTCCCCCCCCCCACAAATGCATACAAAAAAACACCTACACAATACAAAGAAAGTACACCCTCTTTGAATTCTATGTTTTACATATCAGGACATAATAACAATCATCTGTTCCTTAGCAGGTCTTAAAATTAGGTAAATACAACCTCAGATGAACAACAACACATGACATATTACACTGTGTCATGATTTATTTAACAAAATAAAGCCAAAATGGAGAAGCTATGTGTGAAAAACAAAGTACACCCTTACTGCTTCCATAGGAATTAAGATGCTAAGTAGCAGACAGGTGCTGCTAATCAAATGCCCTTGATTAATTGATCATCAGCAAGTGTGACTACCTCTATAAAAGCCAAAGATTTAGCAGTTTGGTGGTCTGGAGCATTCAGGTGTGTGTTAACACAATGCCAAGGAGGAAAGACATCAGCAATGATCTTAGAGAATTGTTGCTGCCCATCAATCTGAGAAGGGTTATAAGGCCATTTACAAACAATTTAAAGTCCATCATTCTACAGTGAGAAAGATTATTTAAAAGTGGAAAACATTCAAGACAGTTGCCAATCTTCCCAGGAGTGGACGTCCCAGCAAATTCACCCCAAGTTCAGACCGTGCAATGCTCAGAGAAATTGCAAAAAAAATAAGAGTTACATCTCAGGCTCTACAGGCCTCAGTTAGCATGTTAAATGTTAAAGTTCATGACAGTACAATTAAAAAAAGACTGAACAAGTATGGTTTGTTTGGAAGGGTTGCCAAGAGAAAGCCTCTAAAAAAAGAACATGGCAGCACGGCTTAGGTTTGCACAGTTGCATCTGAACAAACCACAAGACTTCTGGAACAATTTCCTTTGGACAGACAAGACCAAAGTGGAGATGTTTGGCCACAATGCACAGCGCCACGTTTGGCAAAAAACAAACACAGCATATCAGCACAAATACCTCATACCAACTGTCAAGCACGGTGGTAGAAGGGTGATGATTTGGGCATGTTTTGCAGCCACAGGACCTGGGAACCTTGCAGTTATTGAGTTGACCATGAGCTCCTCTGTATACCAAAGTATTCTAGAGTCAAATGTGAGGCCATCTGTCCGACAGCTGAAGCTTGGTAAGTAAGAAAAATAGGGTGCTCAAACCCAGGACGACTCCAATCAATTCAATGATTAATAAACATTTTTACCCTGGAGATACCAGTGGGAGTGGGTGGTAAATATAGACTTGTAAGTCCTCAATGACAACTGTCAAACTTAACCATGAATGTCTAATAACCATAAAGAACCCACTCACGTCATCTCCAGGGGTGGTGGACAGGCGTGCCAGCCATGAGGGATCCGGAATCCAGTTAGAGACAGAAGGAAAAAACGAATGGCGCACAGCCAGGGAGCCAGGTGTGGAGTAAAACTGCTTCTTTATTCGTGCATGCAGAGAGACAAGTAATCCCCTTGGTGGGACAAGGACAGGAACCTCCTACGCGTTTCGTACCTGGGGGTCCTTTATCAAGGAGTATGGGATGTGCTGGGATAAGGCACCTTATATACCTGGTTAATAATAAGTGAATTGAAAAAATCTGCGCGAAATTAGAGCATCCGCCCAATGCGCATGCGCGTGACGTCACTCGTGGCGCCGCACCAACTACCCGAAGGATTGTGGGTAAGGACCGCCCACAGTGAATGTCCGCGCATGCTCAGACTGGAGCGTGAGGCTAACAGAGCTTATCCTGTTCTGTGTATCTACTCCTGCCCATAGTGACGTCACCGCGGGTCTCCAATAGGCCGGTACATGTCGCTGCATCACCAATGATAGTGCTGAACAGCCGACATTGCACCAATCACATCAGGTCCCCTGCGCTCACACTAAAGGCTATCGCAGTACCCAGAGACTAGAAATAACAAAACAGAACACTTACTAATACCCCACAACAAGAACAAATCAATGAAATCAGATTATTTGATATACCTGTTGTGAGTGGTTGCACTTATCCAAGCCAATCCCACATATAAAAAGACATACAGTGTAACCTATATAACACCCTAGTAAAAAAACAACAATATCCCCATTATGCATTAATTATGCATTAATTATGCATTATGCATTTTGAAACATTGTTCGTAACATATATATATAAAAGGATTGAATTAAAAACAAAATATACAATTAGCAAGACTTTTTTGGTATGTCTTCTCTTCGATGTCCCCAAGGCTGAGGAAGAACAAATGTATGATACTTTTATACAAGCAGTTTATCATATTAAAGCTCTAATTTACCGATAAACAATCCACATAATTGATATAGCTTAAACAAGTTGTATTTCCAACTGGTGCCGAATTACGGTACTTAGTTTTATAATTACAATTTTATAATTATAATTTTTACCACTACCATATGGTTTATAAATTTTGAAAGGGTTCCCAAATTGTTTGAAGGTGTAACCTTAGTCAAAGCAAAACCACCATGAAATATCTCATATGGAGAAAACAGTAGTATACTAGGAAGATGGTGCTATTATTTTCTGTTTTTAATAAGACTATTTTAATATAGTTAATTAATATTTATGCAAAAAATGGGACAGGTTCCATTCTACGTTTAGACCGCAGGGAGTTTTGGTCTGAAGCATAAATATCCAGTAAGCCTCCCTGCGGTCCAGGAGGTTGAGCAAATCACCTCCTCTTTCTTTGGAGAAGATTCTCTCAATTCCCTGGACTTTTAGTCCGTTGATGTTGCCTTTGGGGCAATGTGTAAAATGTTTGGAGACAGGGTGGGATGTGTCCCCTTTTTTGATTAGTCTGATATGTTCGAGTATTCTATTTTTTAGGGGTCTGATGGTCCTCCCTACGTAATTGATTCCGCAACCGCAAGTCAGTAGATAGATTACATATTGAGTATTACAATTTATGAACGACTTGATCGGGAAGTCCTGATTAGATCTACAACCTCTGAATTGTTGTGAGGGTGTCATAAAATGGCAAATCTTACATCTCCCACATCTGTATGATCCCTTTGTTATAAATTTTCTGATGGAGGGAGGGGAGGACGCCACATAGCTGGGTGATATATAGGTAGCAATAGTTTTTGCCTTGCGGTAAACGAAACGGGGGCCCTTTTTCACACAGTCTTTTAAGCTCCCATCCATTTGGAGGATGCTCCAATGATTACGAATGATTTTCTGAATTTGATTACTACATCTGTTGTATTGTGTAATCATCAGTGGAACATCCTCCCTCATGAAATTGGTGCCTCTATTGATTTTATTCTTACTTAAGGCTAATGGGTCCTTAGTTGGATCCCCCTGTCTGTTTTTTAATAGATCCTCTCTATTGGTTGATGCAACCTCTTTTCGTATATTGTTCAGACGCTCTAGATTATAGCCTCTCTGATGAAAGCGAAGGCATAATTCCTCAGACTGACGAGAAAAAGCCTCTTCTGTAGAGCAATTCCTCCTCAGTCTGAGGAACTGGCCCTTGGGGATACCTCTACGTCATTAGATGTGTGTGTGTGTGTGTGTGTGTGTGTGTGTGTGTGTGTGTGTGTGTGTGTGTGTGTGTGTGTGTGTGTGTGTGTGCATGGGTGTGTGTGTGTATGCATGGGGGGGTGTATGCATGGGTGTGTGTGTGTGTGTGTGTGTGTGTGTGTGTGTGTGTGTGTGTGTGTGTGTGTGTGTGTGTGTATGGGAGAGTGTGCCTCCCCACCACCCTGCCGCCTCCCCAAAGACTGTCAGTCACCCACCCTCTTTCTCTCTCTGTTGGCTGGAGATGGTCACCGGGGGGCGAGCGGGGCAGTGGTGGTACTCGGTCGCGCGGCCTTTCCTCTTCTTCCCCCTGTCGTGTGTGTGTATGTGTATGCATGGGTGTGTGTGTGTGTATGTGTATGTGTATGTGTATGTGTATGCATGTGTGTGTGTGTGTGTGTGTGTGTGTGTGTGTGTATGTGTGTATGTGTATGCATGGGTGTGTGTGTGTGTGTGTGTGTGTGTGTGTGTGTGTGTGTGTGTGTGTGTGTGTGTGTGTGTGTGTGTGTGTGTGTGTGTGTGTGTGTGTGTGTGTGTGTGTGTGTGTGTGTGTGTGTGTGTGTGTGTATGGGAGTGTGTGTGTGTGTGTGTGTGTGTGTGTGTGTGTGTGTGTGTGTGTGTGTGTGTGTGTGTGTGTGTGTGTGTGTGTGTGTGTGTGTGTGTGTGTGCATGGGTCTGTGTGTGTGTGTATGTGTATGCATGGGTCTGTGTGTGTGTGTATGTGTATGCATGGGTGTGTGTGTGTGTGTGTGTGTGTGTGTGTGTGTGTGTGTGTATGTGTGTGTGTGTGTGTGTGTGTGTGTGTGTGTGTGTGTGTGTGTGTGTGTGTGTGTGTGTGTGTGTGTGTGTGTGTGTGTGTGTGTGCATGGGTGTGTGTGTGTGTGTGTGTGTGCATGGGTGTGTGTGTGTGTGTGTATGTGTATGCATGGGTGTATGGGTGTGCATGGGTGTGTGTGTGTGTGTGTGTGTGTGTGTGTGTGTGTGTGTGTGTGTGTGTGTGTGTGTGTGTGTGTGTGTGTGTGTGTGTGTGTGTGTGTGTGTGTGTGTGTGTGTGTGTGCATGGGTGTGTGTGTGTCTGCATGGGTGTGTGTGTGTGTATGTGTATGCATGGGTGTATGGGTGTGCATGGGTGTGTGTGTGTGTGTGTGTGTGTGTATGCATGGGTGTGTGTGTGTGTATGCATGGGTGTGTGTATGTGTATGCATGGGTGTGTGTGTGTGTGTGTGTGTGTGTGTGTGTGTGTGTGTGTGTGTGTGTGTGTGTGTGTGTGTGTGTGTGTGTGTGTGTGTGTGTGTGTGTGTGTGTGTGTGTGTGTGTGTGTGTGTGTGTATGGGAGTGTGTGTGTGTGTGTGTGTGTGTGTGTGTGTGTGTGTGTGTGTGTGTGTGTGTGTGTGTGTGTGTGTGTGTGTGTGTGTGTGTGTGTGTGTGTGTGTGTGTGTGTGTGTGTGTGTGTGTGTGCATGGGTGTGTGTGCATGGGAGAGTGTGCCTCCCCACCACCCTGCCGCCTCCCCAAAGACTGTCAGTCACCCACCCTCTTTCTCTCTCTGTATCACCCACCCTCTGTGTGTGTGTGTCACCCACCCTCTCTCCCCTCTGTCTCTCCCACACTCTCTCCCACACTCTCTCTCTCTCTCCCACACTCTCTCTCTCCCACACTCTCTCTCCCACACTCTCTCTCTCCCACACACTCTCTCTCTCTCTCCCACACTCCCTCTCTCTCCCACACTCTCCCCCACACTCTCTCTCTCCCACACTCTCCCCCACACTCTCTCTCTCTCTCTCCCACACTCTCTCTCTCCCACACTCTCTCTCTCTCTCCCACACTCTCTCTCTCTCTCTCCCACTCTCTCTCTCTCTCTCTACCACACTCTCTCTCTCCCACACTCTCTCTCTCTCCCACACTCTCCCCCACACTCTCTCTCTCCCACACTCTCCCCCACACTCTCTCTCTCTCCCACACTCTCTCTCTCTCCCACACTCTCTCTCTCCCACACACACTCTCTCTCTCTCCCACACTCTCTCTCTCCCACACTCTCTCTCACTCTCCCACACTCTCTCTCTCTCTCTCTCTCTCCCACACTCTCTCTCTCTCTCTCTCCCACACTCTCTCTCTCTCACACTCTCGATCTGGATATCTTATTTACCCTATATATCTTAACTGCCCTATACTACACCAAAATAACCTATACTGCTTTCTTCCAGATCTGACTCAAGCTTCACACGGAAGACATCGGAACCCCCCCCCCCCTAACCCAGAAGACAGGTAGGGAACACATCCCCTCCAATGTATAACATTGCAGGAATGAGGGTACCTGGACATTGAGGGACTGCGGATCAGGTAAGATCCCAGGCGGGATTGATGCTTTAGATATTGTGAAGCGGGGACGTCCAGACACTGGTTAAGGGGTTCAGGAAACTAGTCATTCACACCTGGCTTTTATTTCTAGATCCGACATTTACACACACACATACACACACACACACACGTAACAAGGACTAATTGTAGTATAATGTAATACAATAAATACATTTATGTCAAAAACGAATGTTCTGACTAGGAATTTATTAAATGTATTTTATTTATATATTTTATTTTAAAGCGGGGTTGGGGGCGGGACTAGGGTTGGGGGTGGTACTATGAGTGGGGTTGGGGGCGGGACTAGGGTTGGGGGCGGGACTAGATGGCGAGTAGATTTTTTGGTTGGGCGAGTAGATTTTTGGGTGATTTGTTGAACACTGTAAATATATATATATATATATATATACACACATCATATAAAAAAAAACACCCTCCCCAATAAATATAAAAAATACCCCAACCCATATAAAAATACCCCCAATACATATAAAAATACCCCCAATACATATAAAAATATCCCCAAGCCCCCCAATACATATAAATAGTCCCCCAAGCCCCCCAATACATATAAAAATTCCCCCAAGCCCACAATACATATAAAATGACCCACAACTCCAAATACATATAAAAGAGACCCCCCCATACATATTAAAAAGACCCCCACCACCACAAAATATTAAAAAGACCCCACAATACATATTAAAAAAAGACTTTCCTTGTGGATGATCAGGCCGGGTCTAGGGGCCCGGCAGCCGGCACTGCAAGTTGGGATCTTGCCAGGCCCGGCTCTCTGTGATCTCGCGACCGGACCCGACTCTCCCCTGTAAGGAATCCGCTCCGCGGTTTACTGGTTGCCTTACCTTGCAGAACGGTGCAGTTCTGGAACTCTTCACCTGATATTACTGCAGCCTGGATTCACTCACCAAAGCTATACTGCCACACACTCCCTCTGGTATCTACTGCAGCTGTGCAATCTATCACTGCAATCCAGCCTTGTATTCACTTATTGGAGCAGGACCTTCACACCCCCCGCCGGGGATTGGTCCGCTGGCCTTTAAGTACTATGTTCCCACAATGCTCCCTGCCGAGCATAGTCCTTACCGGATGTCACTACCTGTTCTGCCACAAGCTCCCGCTTGTTCTCCTGTGCTGAAGCGGAGGTTCCGCCCTGCGTCCTTCAGCTTCCTTCAAGCTCCCGCTTGTTCTCCTGTGGTGAAGCGGAGGTTCCGCCCTGCGTCCTTCAGCTTCCTTCAAGCTCCCGCTTGTTCTCTTGTGCTGAAGCAGAGGTTTCGTCCCTGCGTCCTTCAGCCTCCTGGATTCCTGCACTGAAGCGGAGGTTTCGTCCCTGCGTCCTTCAGCCTCCTGGATTCCTGCACTGAAGCGGAGGTTTCCCTGTGTGTCTACAGCTTCCTGGTTCCTGGGGCCTACTCTTTCCCTAATCTAGAGAGGCCGTGTCCTGGTTCCTGCGCTGCAACAGAGGATTCCCTAGTCCGCTCAGGACTCTTGCGCTGTAGCACTGGTTTACCCGTGCAGCTAGGCGGTGTGTAATCTGGTCTATCTTCCACCTCCTGAGACCAGTACCATGGGCCATGGTCGCCGCCCGCGCAGAGGCCACCCCGCGCTCCTAAGCTGAAGCGGGGCTTTCCTGACTTCCTGTTGCCGAACTCCTGCTTGGACAATGTTTATTCTGACGTCTCCTGTCCTGACCCTGGCTTGTACAACGACGATGCTGTCTTCTCCTATCCTGATCCTGCTACGTATGACTACGAACTGCGCAATCCGGATCAGCCTGCGCGGTCTAAGGTCGGTGCTTTTACAACCCCACCTCAGCCTCGAGGTCCGACCCAGGTTTGTGGCGAGCACAACCGTGACATCCCCTCATCAGCAGCCTGCATACCTCTATCCCTTTGTCCCACGCCAAGCTTCCGACAGGCCTCGCTCTCATGCCGTCACGTGCCGGAAGCAGACAGCGTTGATGTCAGAGCGCTTCCGGTGCGCTGACGTCAGATAGGCCCGTCGGTGTGGGACAGAGGGATAGAATCATGCAGGCTGCTGCTAAGGGAGAGTCCTGACATGCCCCCCAAGCACACAAATGGCTGGCCACAAATCCCCCAAGCAAAATGAGTGCTGAGCTCGAGCACAGCGCGTCCTCATTCACCTTGGCCGCAGCCTAAGAACTCAAGGTACTAGGGCAAGCTACTAAGGAAACCTCCCTCCCCTTCCTACCTGCCTTCTCAATGTTTCTCCCTACATATACGACTAAGTTAGACGCTACAGCTCAAGTGTGAAATACAGTAGTGGTGTGATTTATATTCTATGGCCAGAGGTACTCTGCACTTACCCATATCGCACAACTGCTCTGTCGCATCGATGACCATTACTTCCTGCACCAACTGTTCCATCAGCTCTTGCGACTGAGTTTTGTTGTACGCTTTAGGGGAGCCATTTACTTCCTACATTGAAACTATGCACGCAGTATTTTATCTACGGCAATTTTCAGCTAGAGAGGAGGTGTAGTAATCACTAACATTCGAGCCCTCAGTGTTTGTGTCATGTATGTTCTTCTATGTAATATTTTTGTTTCACTTGTATTTTATTCTAGTCTATAGGACCTCAATAAACTCAATTTAAGCACACTGGAACTCACCTCTTCTGTCAGGGATATTCTACCACTGCACAGCATCTACACCAATGCAAACCTTACACTGGTTAACCCTTGGTACTCTATGTACTTCCAGCTATACACTTTTTTTTTATCAGTTTGGGGCTCTGTCTCACTCTCCATCTCTGGAGTGACGCTTTTACTCTGATATTTGTTCATGTTTTGCCCACTATTTCCCCTAGTGCATCCTGATTTTCTACTTGTGGCTGAGCGGGTGTCTCTCTCCCCTCTAATGGCATGTAGTATTCTTCCTAAAATAAACTTTTATGTCTCCTTTAAGGTAACAGAGAAAGCCAATGCAGAAAACCATCAAAAAAGTAACGTATGCCATACATTTTTTTATACATAGAACTGCACCAGTATGCAAGTGTCACTCTGCCCTAACTTCTCCTGCATGCTTCATAAATTCCTCATCTCAGCATAAGTAATATTACTACATAGACACAGCCGCGCTCAGTCATTTTTCAGTCCTGCAACAATATAACGACTTTGCACCTAAATTTGACCTTTAATACAAAGAGCCCACAGTATATAGTATACTAGGTTGGCAAAGATATACTATCATCTTACCTTTCTCTATTCTGTATCTGTGGATCAGTCCATTCGGGTCCTGTTTGGTTACCTCCCTGAAGTTATATGTGTGTGTTGGGTATGTAGTACATGGTATAGTAGTTTGGCAAAGAGATGCTACCATCTGACCTTTCTCTGCTCTCTACCAGTGTACCAGTAAATTCAGTTGTCATTGAATTAACACTGTTAGGTTACCTGTGGGTATTGGGTATATGGTACAGAATATACTGGTTTTGCCCGATTATAAAGCAAGGTTTTTTTCAATAATGTTAAATTGAAGAGTCCATACAATCGGGTTCCGCACATTTTGCTGCAGACAGTCTTGTCCTGTGCACCTTTCTGTACTGTGTAAGTTGATAACACAGTAGCTGTGTGTGCATGCGCGAGTGCAGATAGCTACTGTGTTTATAGCTTACCAGGATTGAAGCTCCTTTCTTCCTGTGTAAGGCAGAAAAACAGTAGCCAGCATATTACTTATTTTTACCGTTAGCAGAAGCTGGAATCGAGGTTGTCGATTTATATTCAGGGTCGCCCTATAATCGGGCAAATACAATAGTATGCTAGGTTAACCTAGAGATATCACTATCTGACTTGTCTCTACTTAGTGCCAGTTCATTCTATTCAAGTAGGGCTAACACACTTAGATTACTTGTGTGTGTTGAGTGCTGAGTATATAATATACTAGTCTAGCCCGGGTTCCTCAGGTCCCCCGTAAGCCCCTTACCTCCTGGCACGGTGCGCTAGGCAGCAGAGGCAGGGGGCAGGTGCCGGCAGTGTCAGACAGCTAGCAGAGGTGATCGGATCGCTGAGACTCACAGCGGCACCCTGCAAAGGAGTCTTGAGTATGGTTGCGCATGCGCAGAGAGTAGCTGCAGGGCGGCCATTATTAGAAAGGCTATACGGGGACTACAAGCCCCATAATGCAGAGGGGCTGTAGGAGCCATGTGACGCTACACAGCCAATAGGGCTGCCCGGATGCAGTGCTCCGAGAAAGGATACATTTTGCGCGCAGAGGGGCACGCCAGTCGGAGCTGGGACAAGGTCAGGGTAGGTTGTGTAGGTGCAGGGTGTCTGTGACACCTGCACTAGGTCAGAGACCCCCTAGGCCCCAGCTAGGTCCTGACTGTAATATCTCATGGCTGCTGCAGGAACCCCCATATATAGGGACCCTGTCCTGTAGCACTAGCGTGAGGAAATGCCAGGACGAGACTGCGACCTGGGCCCTTGGTCATCTGGGACCGGATCATCATCATCATCATAAGTACAGAGACACTCTTCATGGTGGAACCGTTCATGCGGGACACCACCCATCATAGAGGCAGAGGCTTCGCGGATGACATCGCTGGATCAGTGGATCCTACCTTACCGTATCAGCACTACCGGGTGTTGGAACACCCGGCAGGTACCTCATCTCACCATGTGCACCAACTGTACACCTTCAGCTCTAGTGGGCAGCACTGTCTTACACATTTGGGTGGGTTAGCTCTTGTGGACACCGGGAAGGTTAGGTGCCCAGCAGCACCTCAGTACTTTGAGGGGACATTCCATCGGCGTGTGAGATTTGGGTTGACGGGCACTGTGGGGAAACGGCCGTGCGAGGCCTACATTGGTGTGGTACTGTTATTGTGTTTGATTGCCTACAGTAAAACTGTTATCTATCACTACGTGTATATTGTTATTTGGGTCCGGTAACGGGGTCATCCTACATAGTAGGATCCCGCTGCAGGTGGAGGCGCTTGCACCTGATGGATCAGGCACACCCCAGGCTCCCAGCAGCAGAGGCTCGGCCCCTCTGTCAGCCACAGGTAACGCAGCACACACACGGTAGCAGCCATATCTCCCATGAGGTGGAGAAACATGCGCTACACTAGGTTAGAATACCACCATCTGACCTGCCTTTAATCACTTCAAGTGTATCTGTATACTCAATTCCGTTTTGGGTTAACATTTTAAGGTTACCAGTGTGTGTTTGGTATATATACAATAGTATACACGTTTGGCATTCCACAATTTGTGCAACCAAATGACTTGTACCGGCGCTAATAAACACCTTAATATAATTAAGTGCAATAAACAAATGCAATACTTAAAAGGGATGTGTATCCCAGAAGAACACGCTTCTCCACCTTCCAAGGAATATGTACAGATTCCTTACATGAGAAGACTTGATCCACAGGGGGGGGCGAAGGGAGCGGTATTCTCAGGAACACACCAAGAAATAAAAAATATAAACACAGTGATAGTGCAATATGTTAAGACAAGCGGAGAATGGGTGAATCTTGGCTCTAATGCAATTCCTACTTACAGCATGTAAGATTTAAACAGGCAGTGGTCTGACTCTGTCAGGATGATGTCGGTGTGGGGTATACACAGAGAGGGGAACTTGATAGTAGTTAACTTCATGCGGGATAATCTCAAGGTATAACAGCTCAGGTTCACGTAGGATAATATGAAAGAAAGACGGACTATAGTATAGACCATAAAGTACAGATTTTTATCTTATCACGCAAGGTGCACAAACGTACTTACAATAAGTACTTGAAAGGTATTCCCGTAGCAGTTTCGTGAGACAGTAGAGGGCTTTTTGGCGATGGTGTGCTGGCTGGATAGCTTCCCTTCGCTTCCACCTCCCCGTCGCAGTATGGCGTCTGACGTCACTTCCGGCGGCACGGGGGATGACAACCGGTGTAGAGCGGGGGAGATGAATCTCAGCCGATCGCTGGTATAGGCAGCAGGCACCTCACACGTCTTCACTTGCAGCAGGGCTCTGGTGGACTAAAGGCTTGGCTCAACGCGTTTCGCTGTTCTCTAACAGCTTCCTCAGGAGCAGATGGTGTCCATTGAGAATTGTGGCTGTTATATACCCAAGTTAATTGGTATTTGATTGGAGGACAGGGTGTGTATACTAATTGATCACAAAGTTAACCCACAGGTTGCCACACAAGTGGCACATCACACTGTGGTTCAAAAATAAGGGCAAACACATATAAATAACATTGGTGAATTAAATTTTATTTTATTACAAAAAGAAATATTAAAAAAAGAAGAAAATGTTATATTAAAAAAAGGGGGATATTAATCAAAAAGAAAAAAGAAAAAAAAAAAAAAAAAGTGTTTAATAAAGAAATGTATTTGTGTTTAAAATATATACTGATGCTTGTGGCAAATAACGACGGAAAAGAATGGAGGAGAGAGAGAAAGAAAAAACAAACAGGTTAATAAATGTTTATACAGCAATATCCTAAAATTATGTGATTTAAAAATATGTTCTTATAAAAATCTTTAAAAGTTAGTAAGAGGTTATTAAGAAGGCAAATGCAATGTATATAGTGTAATCAGGATAGAATATAAATTAGAAAATATGCATTAAGTGCAAACACACAAAAAAACACACAAAACAGTGAATAGCAATGCCACCAATGGAATAGAGAAGAATAGAACAAGATTATCAAAAATACTGTCTGTAAAAAAACACTGTATGTAAAAAAACACACTGTATGTAAAAAGGCCTAAAATTTACTGCAATAGAAAATGTTCTACCACATTGGAGGGGAAGAAGTAGAGAGTTAGACCTAAGCAAGAGAGAAATGTTTTGGGTTCACAAATTGAACACACTGATCCCCAAAGGCTTAAATGCTGATTTTGAAATTATTCCATTTTTGATCTGATTTCTCTACTTCTTCCCCTCCATCTTTCCATTTTTACATACAGTGTGTTTTTTTACATACAGTGTTTTTTTACAGACAGTATTTTTGATAATCTTGTTCTATTCTTCTCTATTCCATTGGTGGCATTGCTATTCACTGTTTTGTGTGTTTTTTTGTGCGTTTGCACTTAATGCATATTTTCTAATTTATATTCTATCCTGATTACACTATATACATTGCATTTGCCTTCTTAATAACCTCTTACTAACTTTTAAAGATTTTTATAAGAACATATTTTTAAATCACATAATTTTAGGATATTGCTGTATAAACATTTATTAACCTGTTTGTTTTTTCTTTCTCTCTCTCCTCCATTCTTTTCCGTCGTTATTTGCCACAAGCATCAGTATATATTTTAAACACAAATATATTTCTTTATTAAACACTTTTTTTTTTTTTTCTTTTTTTTTTCTTTTTGATTAATTTATGTATTATGTATTATGTATTTATTAGAGTGTCCAAGCGGCTTGCAATATGTAGGCCGCACGAAGCGCAGTCTTAAACTCCACATTCAAGAACATGTGAAAAATATTAAAAATGCCCTACAGACTCACAGCGTAAGTCGCCATTATTCTACCCATCATAATAAAGATCCCTCATCCCTAACCTTTAAAGGGATTAAACATATACCTCGGTGTAGATGAGGAGGTGATAGATTAAAGGATGTTTCGGTTCAAGAAACATACTGGATACAAAAACTCGAAACTTTAGGTATTAATGGTCTAAATGAAAATATAGACCTATGGTGTCTGTATTAAAGAATGTGCCTTAAAGATCAATTTTCTGTGTTTTGTCTTGCTAAATTAATGTGTAAGGTCTGGAACTTCTTCATTCCAAATATTTGCTATATCCTAAATATTTGTTGTATTCTCCTTGAAAAGGTACTAACTGATTGTCTGTTTTATTTTTTTATTTCAGAGCCATTTATATTTTTATTGACCCTATTGGCAGTTTTTATATATATATTTTATATATATATATATATATATATATATATATATATATATATATATATATATATATATATATATATATATATTGTTTTTCTACTTATGTGTTATTTGTTAAATAAAAGTGTATTTTGTAATGGTATCCTGACCACACCTGATGGGGTTAAACCTGAAAAGCATAGAGGTTACTAATGACCTGATTATGCATACATATGTGGGATGTTGTTTAGTCCAAATCTGATTGGTTCATTATGCTTTCCGGTTTGACCTATCAAATGTGGTTATAGGGTATTTATATTTTTGAATTCATTAATCCAATACGCCTGATGAAGTAGCTTACGCTACGAAACGCATTGGATAGATTTTATATAGCCCTTAAGACTATCTTGTTCATAATCTGCGTGCTGACATTTGCTTGGAGTCTTTCAAAATCTGTGGAACTCGGCAATACCGAAGTAACGCGATACTTCACTTTACGGCCATCCTCACTTTGCGGCCGGTCGTGAAATACATACGGGACACTTGATGAACTAGCCCGGCGGTGGTTTCAATAGTTCTGACCACTGAGGGCGTCCCATCGGCGGCAAGCCGGAAGGAGCGGCGGTTTTTGACGGCCCTGACCTGCAAAGGCTCCTTACCTGGACCCTGGAGACGAGCGGAGGGTGTTCCCCAAGTGCCGTGGTGGTGTGCTCCCAGACAAAGATCTTCCTAAAGGCAGCAAAGTGGATATCCTACGATCCAGCAGTGGCTGTGTGACGTCGAGTAACCCATATCATTGCACATGAAATGCTGATTAATTTTTGATCTGATGTATGCAGATATCTTACCCTAACAATATATATATATTTATTTTACATACTTCACTATGTGCGTCTGCGCTTTTGTTTTCTTTGTATTTCAGTTGTTCTAGGGGTGTTCTCATCCCTATCAATATAGCTGCAGACGCCTATCTTCAACTTAGAGGTTGTTTTTTCAATTATTGTATCACAAAGGTGGTTAATGGGTTAACAGAATACTTTACATTAGAGGTATATAGTTGCGCACTTGTCTTCGTTTGCATTATGCACCACACAAAGACACCTAACCAGATCCCAGAACACCTTAGGGGGCCCGATCTGCGATTGGGACGGGGAGAAGGGGCTACACAAGTTTAAGTTGAGTTAATGTTGTTAGGTGACGTGTTGTGTATAAGTTGACATGGAGATATATATATTTTTTAATTATTTTTAGTTGCATAATATGTTAATTATATATAATGTATATTAATTTTAAACATTTTTTCTGTGCTTTGATGTTACTTAGCATTTTCCAGCTTATTTAGAGTTTTTTGTATATGTAAAAAAAAAACACCAAAACAAATTGAATTCCACAGAAATCATAGCATAAAAATATTTAGGACCAAAACCAAGAACAAATACAAAACATAAAAGTTTTTAACAAAATCAAAAAATGTGAAAGAGCCCACCCATAAGAAACAGGAAAGGTGACACGAGTAACAAACTGCATGGATGCAGTACTAGGGTGAAAAAATAGGCAGCGCACTGCCAACAAACCAGGAGGTGGCTAGGGGGTTAAAAATGACAAGCTCTTTATTCCATAACAGGATCAGACAAACGACCACCAGACATGTCCAGCAGCACCACACGCATTTTGGGCCGTGTGCCCTTTATCAAGGTGTATGCTGCTGTTCTACAGATCCAACACCTAAATACCGGTCCCGTTCACGCCAGTGAGTGACGTCACAGAACTTCAACCAATCCGCTACTTGCTCCTTCGTGTGGAGCCTCTCATAGGTTGAAGTGTGTGCATCAATTAAAATAACTTTATTTAGATATAACGCTTAACAAATTCTTTAAGAAAAATAGTTCACCAGGATCACAAGTTGATAGTGTTAATGATACGAGTATTCCTAATGATTCTAATGAGAGCTTGTCTAATTCTGCTCCCAATACTGTTTATACTGCTCACAATAGTGATGATAACCTTTCATTCAGGGATTTTTGTCACCTACAGGATTTTAGTGAGCTGTTGCATGAGCAAAACTCCCAAATAGATCCCGAGAACTTCCTTGGGAGAAAGGCTTCAGGGTTTAAGAAGAAATCTAATTTTTATCCCACTTTTGCTAAGGGTAATGCAATTACTACCTTCGAAAAAATGGTAGAGAGAGATATTGCAATTCTCGCCAGGGGGTATACCTTTGATGCAAAATACAGTAATCGTCAGAGCAAAAATGTAACTGTGGGAGAAGCTAAAGCCTTAAATACCCTGAAAGCTAATAAACAACTGGTAATTAAGAATGCAGATAAGGGTGGGGCGGTGGTGGTGCAGCATAGGAGAGACTATCACAAGGAAGCTTTACGCCAACTTGGGGACACTTGCTCCTATGCTGTACTTCCCTCTGACCCCACCCATGTCTACATGTCTGAATTAAGAGTACTCCTTGAAGAAGGGAGCATACTGGGTGTTTTGGATACTAATGAGATGGACTTTCTTTATAATCCCTTTCCGGCCACGGCCTTGTTCCACCATCTCCCAAAGATCCATAAGACACTGGTCTCCCCTCCCTGGAGACCTATTGTCTCTAGTATTGGATCTTTGGGAGATGGTCTGTCAAGGTACGTGGACCGTTTTCTACAGCCCCTTGCGTTGTCCCTTCCGTCCAATATACTGGATAGTGCAGATTTGATTACACACGCGCTCCTCAAACTAAAACTAAGCAGCCAATGCGGACCTGACTTACTACAATCTAGGTTCCTACGACTTGGTGCCCCAGCCATTGCCAAACCAATTGCAGCCATAGTCAACTCTATCCTGTCTGCAGGCCATATCCCTAAGACCTGGAAAACTGCCAGAGTTGTCCCATCTTCAAAAGTGGGGACAAAAACACTGTCTCAAACTACAGGCCAATCTCACTTCCCCCAATTCTATCCAAAGTCATGGAAAAATGTGTCCACTCCCACTTAAGTGATTATTATACCAAGACAAATTTCCCTAGCCAATTCCAATCCGGCTTTCGTCCCAAACACTCCACCATAACTACCCTGCTAAACGTTTGCAATGAAATCCAGTGTGGAATGGAGCGGGGACAACTCACTGGTGCATTATTCCTAGATTTTGCAAAGGCTTTTGATACAGTTGATCATGCTATCCTGCTTAACAAACTCCAGAGCTCTGAAATAGGGAAGCATGCTTTAAACTGGTTTCAGTCCTACCTATCAGGAAGATCCCAAAATGTGTCCATCTCAAGCTCTAACTCCAACCCCCTGGATATCACCTGTGGTGACCCGCAAGGCTCTGTTCTGGGGCCCCTACTCTTTTCAGTGTTCATTAATGATCTTGCCACAGCTTGTAAGGAAGCCTCAATACACATGTATGCAGATGACACAATCCTATATGCACACAGCCATAGCCTCTCTGACCTTCAACACATACTTCAGTCTGACTTTTTGAGACTCGAAAACTGGATTTCCCAAAACAAACTGTTTTAAAACACTGACAAGACTGTAACAATGGTATTTGGGACCAAGACTAAATTTTTAAAGCTTCCAGCGACTGAGCTCCTGATTAGAACCAACGCTAACACCACCCTAACCCCTGTCACTAGTTTCAAATACCCGGGCTTATGGTTTGACTCCCACTTAACTTTCGGAATGCACATTGATACCCTGACAACCAAGACCTATGCCATACTAGGGGTACTTTACAGGAACAAATCCTCCCTAAGTCTCCTGGTCAGAAAGTGTATCACACAGCAGATGCTAATGCCAGTTTTTGACTATGGAGACATAGTATATGGCTCGGCACCTCAAACCCACCTTAGCAAACTTGACACCCTCTACAATTCAATTTGTCGTTTTGTTCTCCAATGCAACTACAACACACATCACTGCGAAATGCTCAAAGAACTAGATTGGTCATCACTAGAGTCTAGGCGCAAAGTTCACCTTTCCTGTCTTTAAATTCTTTATGGGCAAGCTACCCAGCTATCTGAACAAGCTCCTCACCCCTATCACATGCAGCACTTATCACATGAGATCAGACTCCAAAAGACTGTTCATGGTCCCAAGGCTCAACAAAGTATCCGGCCGTTCCTCCTTCTCTTACCGTGCACTGCAAAACTGGAACAACCTACCGGAGACTCTCACATCCACCACCAGTTTAAGTTCTTTCAAATCTAAGGCTGTCTCACATTTTAATCTGGTCTGTAACTGTTTCATACGCCCATAATATATTTTTTCTTTAACTGTGCATGCAATGTCTTGTATATAATGTATGCCCTGTTCATTGATGTAAGTGTATTTGTAACCATGTATTATTTGTCTTAACTCTGTGCCCAGGACATACTTGAAAATGAGAGGTAACTCTCAATGTATTACTTCCTGGTAAAATATTTTTATAAATAAATAAAGATATATCATGGAAATCTGAATACATTTGACTGTCTGTGGACGTCACATCCCTATACACGACTATCGAACATCGCCTGGGGATGGCAGCGTCACAACACTTCTTGGATTTATTTGATTTATCACAATCACAGGTAGCTTTTATTTTAGATTCTATTCACTTTTTATTGACACATAATTGTTTTTGTTTGACGATGTTCACTATCTCCAGATGTGGAACTGCTATGGGTACCAGCTATGCCCCATCCTATGCTAACTTGTTCATGGGATGGTGGGAGTCGTTCCACGTGTTTGGAGATAGGAATATCTTTAGGGATCACATTATTTTTTACCGTCGTTTTATTGACGACCTTATTTTCATTTGGGAAGGGGATGTCACTACACTTTTAGCGTTCACAGAGTTTCTTAACACATGATTATGGTCTTAAATTCACTTTCACTTACAGTATGATTATCAGCACTTACAATATTTCGACTTATTACTTTACGTGGATCTCTCTTTGAATATCAATACGGATATTTTCTGTAAAGAGAATTCACGTAACACCTACTTAAGAGCTGACAGCTGCCACCCCAGGTCTCTTATTAAGGGAATCCTGAAAAGGCAATTTATGAGAATAAAGCGTAATTGCTCTAGGGATGAGGACGTCCACAGACAGTCAGATGATTTTCACAAAAGGTTCATTGCAAGGGGGTACAAAACTTTAGATCTAATTCAAGCTAGGAAAGAGGTAGAGATGATGGATAGGAACCAATTACTTAGTAGGAAACCTAAGAAGACCACTACAATGGATAGTCCATTGTTCATTACCACATTTAGTCCACAGGCACAAGACATCAGACTGATTCTGGAGAAACATTGGAACATCCTGCACCTGGATCCAATTCTAGGACAGGACTTACCATCAACACCTAAGGTTGTATTTAGAAAGGCTAAAACCATCTCGAGTACCCTTTCACCCAGTTTGTTCACATCAGACACTAACAAGGTGAAACAAGTAACTAAGGGGTCGTATAGATGTGGTTCTTGTAAAATTAGTAACTTTATACTTCCATCTAAGACATTCATAAGTACAGTTACTGAGGAGATTTTTCACATAAAGAGCTTTATTAACTGTAAATCCTCTTATGTCATATATCTCCTTACCTGCGGCTGTAATAAACAGTATGTTGGAAGGACTACAAGGAACCTGAAGGTACGGGTGACGGAACATGTGAGACTTATTAAAAAGAAAGATACTATACATCCGGTTCCATTACACTGCACCCAGTGTCCTAGAGGAGACAGTAGATTCTTGAAGGTCTGTGGAATTGAATATATCCCCATAAATGTTAGAGGGGGTAATCGAATTAGGAGACTGGATCAGAGGGAGGCCTACTGGATCTTTACGTTAAAAACCATGGTTCCCCAGGGCCTCAATACTGATTGGGACCTTGGACATTTTTTATGATCCGGTGGGCTCTGCCTCTGCTCCTCATACTTCTGTTCTGATGTGTCAACAGACGTGTGTAGATATTATCTCTCCTCCTTTCCCCATTAAGATCAATGTTCCCCATTAATTTCAACGTACTCTTTTTCTTCCCCATTTGCCTTAACTTGTAACCACCATTCTAATTTGGATATAAATGACGTCTGTTAATTTTAAACAGGGTTAAATAGTTTCTGGTAGTATAGATGGAGACCCTATAAAGAACACATTTGATCACCATCCATTATGTGGGATATATATATATTTGATTAATTATGTCTCATATATTATGTCCATAACATTATCTCCTTCTCTACTTTTATAGGCACAAAAAAGAATACAAAAATGAATATCAATTATGTGTGGAGGATACATAGCTGTGATAGATTTTTCGTTCGGAATTTATTTGCAATGTATACATGTTTTCTAGCAAGGATGCAATTTATAATATAATGCATCCTTTTTACTTATTTTATGTATACATTGAATTAACACTGGATAGATCTTTCTGTTGGATTTTAGACTTAATCTGAATTGGGTTACTGATGCTTAATTCATATATACAATTAATATATCTGTGGATATGCATATGTTTGGGTTATTGATGCTCAATTCATATATACAACTAATATATCTGTGGATATGCATATAATCTGTATAGGATATATGCATATATGCATAATAAATCTACAGGTGTATATTGTGTTTTTTTTTACTGTATATATCTTTCTATATGGTTTGATTAAATATGTTTTTCTTTCCTTTTCCTTATTACATGTTTTTGTTCATATGTCTTTAGGGATTGTGTTCATTTTCATGTCTTTTTTAAGCTTTTGTGTTATGCTCCCTGTCAGTAACTGCTGAGTGACTGACGTCACACCACTTCACTTACAGGAATGACAATGTGTGCATCAATAAAGTTTTCCCCTTAGAATGGTCAGTAAAGCTCTTTTGCGTCAAGGCTGTACACTCACAGAGACTGGGGAACACGTATTTAGGCTAAATAAAGTTATTTTAATTGATGCACACACCAACCTATGAGAGGCTCCACACGAAGGAACAAGTAGCGGATTGGTTGAAGTTCTGTGACATCACTCACTGGCGCGAACGGGACCGGTATTTAGGTGCTGGGTCTGTAGAGCAGTAGCATACACCTTGATAAAGGGCACACGGCCCGAAACGCGTAGGTGTGGTGCTGCTGGACATGTCTTGGGTCGTTTGTCTGATCCTGTTATGGAATAAAGAGCTTGTCATTTTTAACCCCTGAGCCTCCTCCTGGTTTGTTGGCAGTGCGCTGCCTATTTTTTCATCCTTCCTGACCAAACGCTTTGGTGGATCGCACGCTGTTCATAAGGATACCGCAAGAGGACCGCACTGATGAGACATCACTACCAACTGTAAGTTACATTGTGGACTTATTGATTATTCAGACTACATTTTTTATATTGCTGTGCTGTATATGTGTGCCTGTGAGCACTAGGCACTATTCCCGTTCCCTGTCATGGATGCTATTTCATTAATATATCCAGTGCCAAGGTCCAGGCGGTTTGCATATTTCCTATGGAGGGTCCTCTTGGTTTTTGGAAGCGCCAGCTATCCATATACATGGATGCAGTACTAGAACTTATGTAACTGACAATTAAATAGTAGTGATATATTTTAGCTTTGGCAATATATGAGAATGCACAGACCACATGAAGATGCAATAACAGACTGGGAGTTTCCAGTCAATCCTTCTCAGGTTCCAATTAGGATCGAAGGGAGATGCAACACCTTCAGTCTCTAGATTTCACTGTTAGAGATTTTTTTGTGGTAAAATTGCTGTACTGATAAAAACACTGTTCGTTTTAATCTCACAATCCCGTGGTAAATTTCAAAGTTGTTTTAAATAAACACCATCAAGTTTGAAGGTTGTTTTCTTAACACACGGATCCAAAACGATAGCTGCTTTTTGATCCATCATAAAATATTCTAACCTCAGCAGTTTTATGACATTTCCTACTGAACATTGACATGTCAACCTGAAACATGAAGTAATTAAAGTTTTTGTTTGTTTGTTTTTTTGTTTTATTTGTTCAACATCCCATCAGGTATGGGAAAAGCAATCTTTGGTGCTTCTAACATAAGCATACAATGAGTTTTAGGCATTCTAGCATGTATGTGTAACATTGCTAATAATGACATGCATTGTGTTATCTATTTCCTCTTAGGACAGACTGAGAACAAAACCATTGTCATCTACCGTGATAAATACCTAAAGTAAAAATATAATTTTAAAAACATAAGCAGTTGAATTTAAAGCCCCACTTAGATAGCTTTTTTTCAATTCTAATCACACGTCACTGTGAACTTGTCCAGTACCTTCAGACATTTGGAAAAATACTGATGTAATATGACTACTAAAATTGCTTAACTACATTTGCAGAGCTCTTAAACATATTTTATATAGTGAGAGAGAAAGCATATTAAAAATGGTAAAGAAAGGTTTACATGACAAGTGATCTCCCTTGACTATAGTGTAACTCGCTTACTGCATACAGTATGTAGTTATATGAGTGGTAAATAACATGACTGCTTCATACAGTACTCTGGCAATGGAATGGATCTATATAGAGATCAGATGGACAATGGACTGTACGATCAAGCAGTTGAGATTAGTTAGAAGCAGCTGTGCAATCATATCCTTACTACAGTGCACACAACACACAAAAGTCATTACCATACATCAGCAATTACGATTTACATTTTAAGGGGTCATCTGAAAGCTTTCTTTGCTTAGACATCCATCAGAATGGAATTTAGAATCCAGAGAATTTCAAGACTGGCGGGTTCCTATAAAATGAAATAACCTCGAACAAGTAAGAAAGACATGGAGTCTATTTATTTTTTTACAACAAACAACCCATTAGGTGGCCATGGGTTCATTTGCCATACTCTATGGTTACACCTGGCATGCAAAATGTTCTGTGAATTTATACAAATATTATCATTTTGGCAAAGAAAATATCTTTTCAACATTTCGCATACTGTATGATGCGTATACGTTTTTCTTGGAATCAAAATTCACTACATACCTTGTAAGTTTGTTGATTTATGTCATAATAAGTTATGAAAAGAGCTCTGGTCAAAACTATCCATGTACATCATCTTACCTTCCTTATTTTCCCTCAAATGTTGCACTTTACATAGTAACATAGAAGATGAGGTTGAGAAATGACATATGTCCATCAAGTTCAAACTATGTTACATTTATTTGGCTGAGATACTTACCCTATGTTTATAGATATATTGATCCAGTGGATGGTAAACAAAAAGTCCCAGTGAAACATTTCTCAATTATAATAATAATAATAATAATAATAATAATAATAATAATAATAACTATTTATATAGCGCTTTTCTCACAATGGGACAAAGCACTTCACAGTTACAAAAAGGAAAATGAAGAAAAAATGTAAGACTATAAACAAGACCAAACACAAGGAAAGATACAATACAGGCTGGGAGGGTACTGTAGCTATTAAATGCAGGGCAGGTTGTGGCTCATTAGTTGAATGCTTCAGTATACAGGTAGGTCATGATCCTGCTTTTATAGATTTCAAGAGAGGAGGCCTCTCAAACTATACGAGGCAGACTATTCCAAAGAGTGGGAGCAGTGTGGCTAAACATCTTGGGCCCCAAAGGAAGTTAAGGCGCATCTAGGAACTGTTAGGAGTCCTTCACCTGCAAATCGAAATGAGCGAATGGGAATGTAGGGAACTCGAAGCTCTTTCAGATAGCTGCGACCCTGGTTATGTAGGGCTTTAAACATCAGCAAGCCAATCTTGAAATAAATTTGCAATTTTACAGGCAGCCAGTGCAGAGAATGGAGAAGAGGAGTCATGTGGCAAGAAGGGGTCCGGTTTGTTAACAACCTGGCCACAGCATTCTGCACACACTACAGGCGGCGCAGCTCTGTTTCCAGAAGACCCAGGTAGTGTGTACTGCAGTAGTACAGTCGTAAGGACACAATGGCATGGACAAGCATGTAAGATCCTCTGGAGGATCAAGTGGTTAATCCTGGTATGTTCCTCAGGTTTGAAGAATGAATATTTGATTATGGCTTATCATGGCTGACATCTGATATGTAAATTTCAAGTCACAGTCAAGGAATACACCAAGAACCTGGACAGATTTTAGCAACAGAGAACGCCCAATCTTAAGACCTTTTGGTTGACCTTGCTACAGTCTTGTTGTCTTCTCATGGTGAGTATCTACCACGAGCACTTTTGTATTATCAGGATTCAACTTCAACCAACAGGCACTCATCCACTCTATGAGCCCAGATAAAAATTTATTGATGATTGATAATGAATCCTTAGTTCCCGGTGCAAAGGACTAGTAGAGTTGAGTGTCATCTGCATAGCAATGATATCCCAAGAAATGCTGTCTGATTATGTCACCTATTGGCAGCATGTACACTGCTAACAACATAGGAGGTAAGATAGAATACTGTGCCACTCCACATGACAGAGGCTCTGGTGCACAGGAGTACACTCCTGAAGATACTCTCTGTGACCTTCCGGTGAGAAAAGATCTTAACCAGCTGAGAACTGTCCCACCCAATCCACAGAAATCAAACAGGCACTCCATTCATTTCCCTAGCCAATTCCCTAGCCAATTCCAATCTGGCTTTTGTCCCATACACTCCACCGTAACTACCCTAAAAGCTAAAAGTTTGCAATGAAATCCAGTGTGGAATGGAACGGGGACAACTCACTGGTGCAATATTCCTAGATTTTGCAAAGGCTTTTGATAACATTGATTAAGCTATCCTGCTTAACAAACTTCAATGGTCTGGAATAGGGAAGCATGCTTTAAACTGGTTTCAGTCCTACCTATCAGGTAAATCCCAACATGTGTTAATCTCAGGCTCTTACTCCACCCCCTTTCATATCACCTGTGGTGTCCCGCAAGGTTCTGTTCTGGGGCCCCAGTTCATCCATGATCATCCCACAGCTTGTAAGGAAGCTTCAATACACATGTATGCAGATGACACAATTCAATATGCAAACAGACATAGCCTCTCCGACCTTGAACACATACTTCAGTCTGACATTTTGAGACTCGAAAACTGGATTTCCCAAAACAAACTGTTTTTACACACTGACAAAACTGTAACAATGGTATTTGGGACCACGACTAAATTTTGAAAGCTTCCAGTGATTGAGCTCCAGATCAGAACCAACGCTAATACCACCCTAACTCCTGTTACTAGTTTTAAATACCTGGGCATATGGTTTGACTCCCACTTAACATTCGGGATGCACAATGATACCCTGACATCCAAAACCTATGCCAAACTAGGTGTACTTTACAGGAACAAATCCTCCCTAAGTCTGCTAGTCAGAAAGCGTATCGCACAGCAGATGTTAATGCCAATTATCGACTATGGAGACATAGTATACGGCTCGGCACCCCAAACCCACCTTAGTAAACTTGACACCCTCTACAATTCAATATGCCGTTTTGTTCTCCAATGCAACTACAACACACATCACTGTGAAATGCTCAAAAAACTAGATTGGTCATCCTTGAGTCTAGGTGCAAAGTTCACCTTTATTTATTTATTTATAACATATTTTACCAGGAAGTAATACATTGAGAGTTACCTCTCGTTTTCAAGTATGTCCTGGGCACAGAGTTAAGACAAATAATACATGGTTACAAATATAGTTACATAAATGAACAGGGTATACATTATATACAAGACATTGCATGCACAGTTAAAGAAAATATATATTATGGGCGTATGAAACAGTTACAGACCAGATTAAAATGTGAGACAGCCTTAGATTTGGAAGAACTTAAACTGGTAGTGGATGTGATAGTTTCCGGTAGGTTGTTCCAGTTTTGGGGTGCACGGTAAGAGAAGGAGGAACGGCCGGATACTTTGTTGAGCCTTGGGACCATGAACAGTCTTTTGGAGTCTGATCTCAGGTGATAAGTGCTGCATGTGGTAGGGTGAGGATCTTGTTCAGATAGCTGGGTAGCTTGCCCATAAAGAATTTAAAGGCAAGACAGGAAAGGTGAACTTTGCGCCTAGACTCGAGTGATGACCAATCTAGTTCTTTGAGCATTTCGCAGTGATGTGTGTTGTAGTTGCATTGGAGAACAAAATGACAAATTGAATTGTAGAGGGTGTCAAGTTTGCTAAGGTGGGGTTGAGTTGCCGAGCCATATACTATTCTTCATAGTCAATAACTGGCATTAGCATCTGCTGTGCGATACGCTTTCTGACCAGGAGACTTAGGGAGGATTTGTTCCTGTAAAGTACCCCTAGTATGGCATAGGTCTTGGTTGTCAGGGTATCAATGTGCATTCCGGATGTTAAGTAGGAGTCAAACCATAAGTCCAGGGATTTAAAAATAGTGACAGGTGTTAAGGTGGTGTTAGCGTTGGTTCTAATCAGGAGCTCAGTCGCTGGAAGCTTTAAAAAATTAGTCTTGGTCCCAAATACCATTGTTACAGTCTTGTCAGTGTTTTAAAACAGTTTGTTTTGGGAAATCCAGTTTTCGAGTCTCAAAAAGTCAGACTGAAGTATGTGTTGAAGGTCAGAGAGGCTATGGCTGTGTGCATTTGGATTGTGACATCTGCATACATGTGTATTGAGGCTTCCTTACAAGCTGTGGGAAGATCATTAATGAACACTTAGAAGAGTAGGGGCCCCAAAACCGAGCCTTGCGGGACACCACATTTGATATCCAGGGTGTTGGAGTTAGAGCCTGAGATAGACACATGTTGGGATCTTCCTGATAGGTTGGACTGAAACCAGTTTAAAGCATGCTTCCCTATTCCTATCTTGCCTTCAAGTACTTTCTCTGTGAGCTACCCATCTATCTGAAAAAGTTCCTCACCCCTACCACATGCAGCACGTATCATATGAGATCTGACTCCAAAAGACTGTTCATGGTCCCAAGGCTCAACAAAGTATCCGTCCGCTTCTCCTTCTCTTACCGTGCACACCCAGAACTGGAACAACCTACCGGAGACTCTAACATCCACTACCAGTTTAAGTTCTTTCAATACTAAGGCTGTCTCACATTTTAATCTGGTCTGTAACTTACATACACCTATAATATATATTATCTTTAACTGTGCATGCAATGTCTTGTATATAATGTTTACCCTGTTCACTTATGTAACTGTATTTGTAACAATGTATTCTTTGTCATCTTAACTCTATGCCCAGCACATACTTGAAAACGAGAGGTTACTCTCAATGTAATTACTTCCTGGTAAAACATTTTATAAATAAATTAAATTAAGATCCCATGGTCCATGGTATCAAATGCTGCAGAGAGGTCAAGGAGTACTAAGATTGAACAGTCACCTCTGTCTCTCGTCACCAGGAGATCATCTAGCACATGAACCAGCGCTGTTTAAGTACTATGCCATCTTCTGAATCCTGACTAGAATGGGCCACCCATTCCTACCAATTGTACTGTAATTCTTGAAGACTTTCCTGATGGTCTGAAGTAGGCTAGAGGGTGTCTGACCCATGATTTTGCTGTTGAATGGGGTAAGAATGTTGTAAATTTTCTGAACTGAAGACTCCTACAGTACAACACTTAACAGTCACATCATTATGGAGGTTTTCTGCAAACCAAGCTTAGAAAGCAATTGTTTGATTGGAGAGGTGATGTGAGGATTGGACTCCGAGAGTTTGAGTAAGAGCATATTTTGGGGATTATTAATTTTGAGTAATGCAGTTCTCTACATGCTTCATAAATCAGCCCAGATCACTACAGATTTAAATATCCCCTAGCAACAGCATCATATTTTGTATACTCTGTGATGTTTGTTAAGATTTTTGCAGTTAAACTATTGGCTATACATTTTCAAAGCTTTAAAATGTTTCTTATATTGTGTTCCGAATATCAAAAGGTGTTATGCTGGTTTATGGGGGCCACATCTTCAAATGCATTTATAGAGTATTTATTGGAGTATGGAAGTACTTTGTTTCAGTTTACTATACCAACATTTGGTGTCAGCAAGAGGTATGAAATATTAGTTTGAAACAAACCAGCATATAAAAGGTCAAATTATATAGACCACTTTGCCCAAGAGGGCTGCTCATGTTCCTACCTGCTGTGAAAACTCATGTCTTATTTGATCCCTTGGTTTTTCATATTTAGGGTACTTTTGTGTATACCCAAAGAAATGTTGTAATTTCCATACTACTGGAAATTGTATGTAAGTGCCCAAGTCTTTGCTGGGATGGAAGGTTAGTCCATGATTCTGCCAGCCTTGCAGTGAAGAAGCACTTCCTCACATTTCCCAAGCCTGAGCCTTCCACCTTTTAACTTCAGAGTATGATCTCCAATTTTTCTCACAAATGCTTCCATCCAATGCCTTGTTGACTCTCACTAAATTGACACGAGCTGTACGGTGTGCCTATGCAAGTTATTAAACCTACTGTATACAAGGTTTCAGAAGTGCTTGATTGTATATAGAATTATGAGATTTATATGATATTTGTTTTAAGGCCCAGAACGTTTGAAACCCTATAAATGTATTACGCTAGACAACCTATATAATATATATTTAAGTATATATAAAATTAAACAGCACATCACCTGTTTCTTGTTCATCTAGATATCCTAGCTAATTTCTGTATTTTAACCAGGGCTTAGTCAGTTTGCTAAAGGTCTTATGCTGGATCTTTCATTTGCTAGTTCTGCCCTTTCTGTTGACAAAAGTAAATTGATGACATTCAGGAGAGAAGCATTTGGTTGAAAAATTCTGTTGACCCTTCCAAGATTGAATATGACCACAAAAAAAACCGGATACCAGCAGTTGCAGAAATGATAGATTATTGTAATGACCAGTAGAATGGCCTCTTGGCATGTTTAAATTGTAATGAATTTTACCAGGAAGAGGGCAATTTAACTGCTTTCAAGCTGCGTGGAACCTCTCTTTGTTTGAGGTGTAAATACAGTGCGGTTCATTAGGAGAGTACATATTACATTAAGGATGTAATAGTAGAGCTGAAGATGTTAATATTTAATTTGCGTTTGCAGAATCTGTTATGCTTGTTTAAGCTTTCTCTGCACAAGCTTTTCAGACTGCTGAGCAATGATATTTCTTTCCTCCTTATGCACATTTCTCTCTCTCTCTCTCTTTTTAAACACACACACGTATACATGCCAAACTATTGATCTTTGATATGCTGAACATGAGCAACGTGTGGGGCTCATTAAATACAGTCCTGGGCAGAGCAAGTGAAGTATCACTACCTCTTCCTTTGGCTCAGAGGTTTCCGGCGTCCTTTATTAATCTGGCACTCTCATATTGTACTTCAGTGAACTCTGCAATTAGAAGAGCAGACACAAGTGTCAAATGGAGTTTAACATTCCTTCGGAATTAATTCCATTAAAACCCACTTACATTTACAACTCGTGTCTCTCGTTTTAAAGCCCTAATAAGTCACACCACAGCAGAGGTGAAAGTGGCGGAATCCCAGAAAATACTTAATTTGAGTTGAGTTCTAAGTATTTTATTTTTTTTAACTCTCACAGCATCAATTATTATCAGGATTGGAACATTTAAACATCAAAAGATGTTTGCAAGAGCGCTCCTGATTGAAGGAGTAGCTTAGTGGTAATGTCGCTGTCTTTGAAGCTGGTTCAGTCTCAGTGTCAGTTCTCCCTGTGACTTTGGGCAAGTCACTTTATATCCCTGTGCCTCAGGCACCAATGTTAGATTTTAAGCTCTACAGCTATATGTACAGCACTGGATACACTGTCAGCGCTATGTAAGGAAACATATTATTATCTAATAAAAAGTTGTGATTGTAGGCATGTAGAAGATAATGGGTCATGACTGTAGGCAGTTGGTTATGACAGCTGACTGTCCCAATGGCATCAGGCAATCCCACCTGCTAATGTTGTTGATCAGTGACATCCAGTTAAACTATTAATTAACTAAACATCTGCAAAAAATAATTATTTAGGCAACCATAAACCACTTCACATATATAAACCCTTAAAACGTGTGTCACTCTGACCTTTAGTATTTATCCGTTAGAGATTATATCGCCATGTTTGCCAACATTACTAGACTACAGATTTCACACCTCTGCTAAACCCAGCCACTAATAAGACCTGCGGGGGGACTGGCACCTTAGCAGTTCCTAGGAGGCTCACAAGGAGGACTCAGAAAAGAAAAAGAAGGACATCTCTACTCAATATGGGGGAACCTAATACACAGTCACTTGAATGAGATCTACTGCATCATTAACTGTATATTATCACACCTCTCCTCATAGTGGATAGGGGTCATAGAGTGACAAAAAGAAATGAGGAACTAACAGGGAGTATTCAAGTATAGTGCACCAAGTGGAACAAACTTTGGTCATCTTGCTTTCTGCATTTAATATAAAATTGGTTTTCCAAAGACAACCCAATCATGTGAGGAGGGGGGGGGGGTTAGGGGAGGAGTCAGGTGAAAAACATTGTGAGTCATTGAATTGGAGTTTTGCTAAGGGTCACGTTCCAAAATATGAAATGGCCATGAAATCGGAATTGGATATCTTTTAGAAGGAGATGCCATTGTTCAAGTTGTAAAGATTTCATATTGGATAACATACAGTTAATAAGTGATAAAAGTACCATTGCTGGTGTGAGGTAGTTATTCTTACAGATATAGCCTGTATCTTCAGTTTTCCGTAACTACATCAATCACGAACATCAATCATTTTATTTTAGAGATGAAATCAATACACATCCCGTTTAGCTGTAGACAGCTGTAGACAGCGCTTTGTGTTGTTATTTACACCTGAATTAAAAAGGGATAATCTAGACAGATTTCAGCATTGTTTGTTTGCAATTCGGCGCCTGTTCGCCAGTTGGCAAAGTGAATGTGTTTAGTTAGTTAGTCTATGTAAAGTGCTGTAAGTCTCAAGCAGGTGCCAGACTGATCCAGCAATATACTGCAATGCATTACAATTCCTCATAGTTTTATGGCCTTGACCATTCAAGATTTTATCAAAATTTGGTTGTTTTAATATTTTGCAAAACGTAAATGTTCAATGTGTTCTACATATACTTTTTGTTCACTCATTCCTAACTGTTTCGTGAGCTGAGAAACAGTGCAATGTCAATTGCTTTGGAGAAACCAGATTGTAGCATCAATTATCTCATATATTCAGCAATTAATGATGCAGCAGATAAGAAAGCCACTCTATCTGAAATATATGTATGTATTTCTTTATTTATATAGCGCCATCAATGCACATAAAGCTTCATAGTAGTAATATACGTGACAATCATATAAATACCAAATAATACAAATATCAGATCATGGGAATAAGTGCTTCAGACATAAAAGTAACATTTGGGAAAAGGAGTCCGTGTTCTGAAGAGCTTACAATCTTATTGGTAGAAGGAACATACAGATACAGTAGGAGGGCATACTGGTAAGTGTGTCTGAAAGGGGCCAAGTTTGTGTAACAGCTAGTCATATGCTTCGATAAGCAGGTGTGTTTTAAGGTGGGTCTTAAAGGTGGATAGAAATGGTGCTAGTCGGGTATTGAGGGGAAGGGCATTCCAGAAGTGTGGGGCAGCAAGTGAGTGTAACGCTCGAGCTGCCCACAAACAAGACAAGACCCCGGCACTGAGGTGGGATGGAATAACACCACACACCCACAGCAGCGGAGGCGTGCCTGGAAGGTGGATAGTCTAGCGCAGCCGGGTCTGGGTTGGAGAGTGTAGGAGATGCGGTATACTTGCCGGGTCCTTGGATTGGAGAGAGCAGGAGAGTAGGGGTCCATAAGGCATGGTCTGGGATAGTAGAGAGTAGAGTAGTCCGAGTCTGTATGCTGTGTTCAGGGGTAGGAGAGATCGCTGAAATCGAGGGTATGCCAAAGTCCAAAATCCAGAAGGGTCCACAAACAAGCCGAGTCTGTACTCAAGAGGTTAACTGCAAACTAAACTAGAACACTGCACAACTGAAGTGAGCTTCACGAGGCTACATAGGATTATGCTGAGCAAAGCATGGGAGGAAGCAGGAAGTATTTACAGACAGGGTAGACCAATTGGGACAATGGGCGGAGTGGGGGCGTGGCCGCTGCGGAGGCTGGGATAGGCTTCAGGAGAACAAGGCAGGCATAGGAGAACTTGCCATGCAGCTGGGGAGCGTTGCACATCATCGCGTGTGCGCACCGCACGGAAGACACGCGCGATGTGTGTGGGGGCGGGGCCAGGTTCCGTGTGGCAACTAGAAGAGCTGCGGGTGCGCGCGCACTCTGTAATGAGAGTGGGGGTGCGCACATGAGCAGTAACAGAGGCAGCAGCGGCAGCAGCAGCAGCAGGTAAGGAGGGAACACGTCGCAAAGTACGTGTTCCCCTATTCCTTACAGTGAGAAAGGTTTAAGGCGGGAGAGGGCTTTGGATACAAAGGGGGTAGAGAGAAGACATCCTTGAGCGGAACACAAGAGTTGGGATGGTGCATAGTGAGAAATTAGGGCTGAAATGTAAGGAGGGGCAGAAGAGTGTAAAGCTTTAAAAGTGAGGAGGAGAATTGAATGTATGATACGGGATTTGATAGTAAACCAGGACAGGGATTTCAGCAAGGGAGATGCTGAGAACGATTTAGGAAAAGAGTAGAGTGATTCAGGCAGCAGCGTTTAGGATAGATTGTAGGGGAGACAGTTGAGAGGCAGGAAGTCTGGACATCAGGAGGTTACAGTAATCGAGACGGGAGAGAATAAGGGCCTGTATCAGAGTTTTAGCAGTCGAGTAACAGAGGAAAGGGCGTATCTTTGTGATATTGAAGAGGAAAAAGCGACAGGTTTAGATAGGTATTGAATGTGAGAGTAGAAAGTGAGAGAGGAGTCGAGTGTGACCTCTAAGCATCGTGCTTGCGCTACTGGGTGTGAGACTGAACTTCCAACCATAATGTAGAAGGAGGTAGTGGGGCCAGGTTTGGGAGGATGTATGAGGAGCTCTGTTTTTGCCATGTTAAGTGGCTATATCATTGCCAATTATGAATACTTTAGGGATTTAAATATGTGAATGGGGAGGGGAAGAGGGGAAAACACTCTCGCTACTGTCTAATAAGAAAAAAGGGGCCTTTCTTTTTCTACTTATTTGCATAAGTGGGTTCTTCTCTACTTTTGGGATTTAGCTGATTCTACTAGGTGAAAGAAGTGTGTGCACTACACTTTGTCAATTAATGATTGCTTCATTCACATCCCCCCAAATCTGGGGGTCAGAGGAGGTTTTTGGGTATATATACCCAATTATATTTGCGAATATTTTTGATCATGGCAACTTCAAAAGGAGAAGAAGGAGAAGAAATGGGACCAACAGATTAAATCATTCTTCCCAATCTTGCAATCAGACACCATCTGAATATCATCGTGAACAGCAGCCCCAAACTGATTATACCTTGACAAGTCATAGGGTAACCTGGTCCTACCTGACTACTATCTACAGCAGTCGAACCTTGATTTTACCTCTTATGCTCAGTATGGCTACCTATCTGTGGTCTGTGTTTATACATATAGATATATATTGCAGGCTGTGTTTATACATATATATATATATATATATATATATATATATATATATATATATATATATATATATATATATATATGTTTGTTTATGGCATTGTCTGTGCTTCACCTTTTTTGATGTTACGGATATTAAATCAAGCTGTGCATTTACTTCACAGTGGCTCCTTCTGGGATGCCTAGCCCCAGTAGGCGCTATACACTATTAAATGATAGCCCCAAACCCCAAGCCCTATCACCATTTAGCCAAACTCACTCCCCGTACTTGAGAGAACAGATTGTAAGGTTTGTACACACTTTGCATGCACGCAAGCACACTATTAACTGCCATCCCGCAACCAACTCCCATCTCCAAGACAGGATTAGCCTCTGAAACAAGATACTATACCAAATCAATTGCAAAGTGAACCAAATTAGAAGAGAATTTAAATGGGTTTTATTTCTCACACCTGTAGGACTGAATACCGCCTGTTTACACACACACACACGCACGCGCGTGCACACACACACACACACACACACACACACACACACACACACACACACACACATATACACATAAGATATATGTATATATATATATATAAATGTAAATACAACTGTATGGTCATCTGCATGTCTTAGGCAGGTCTGCAACCCCGCCTTTCCCCATTATCACCTAGCACACAGCACTTCCACGGCAGCAAGGGATTCTTGGAAATGACATGCAAATGAGCACACAGTGCCACTTTTTGCTTCAAAAACCATTTTTAACATGGTTCCCTATAGGCTTAAGCTTGCTGCATGGTCACAGCTTTGAGCACAGCCAGGGTTAAGGTGCATACCCAGAAAACCACCCACAGACAGCTGTTTCGACCTTAATAGGTCTCATCAGTGTGGGGTTGATTAACTGGGTATGCAAAGAAGCTAAAGGATGGGCCAACCATAATACTGAGTTAAGTTATGGTGAGTAAAAAAAGTGACAAAAACCCTCCACAGCAAAGCAAATATGCAAATGTAAATACAACTGTATGGTCATCTGCATGTCTTAGGCAGGTCTGCAACCCCGCCTTTCCCCATTATCACCCAGCACACAGCACTTCCACTGCAGCAAGGGATTCTGGGAAATGACATGCAAATGAGCACACAGTGCCACTTTTTGCTTCAAAAACCATTTTTAACATAGTTCCCTATATATATATATATATATATATATATATATGTATAAACAAAACACAGAGAAGCGCAAGCTCCATAGCATAAATCTGTGTAAAAATCAGGGTAAATTTAATAAGCAAGAGCAGTCCCATGCACGGGTGGAGACACGAGAAGCCCCTGGACTCATAGCAGCCTTAAGAAACTATACAACCAAGCCAGCTGACTTTCCACCTGCTGAGAACCAAGCAGTGACAGAGGACAAGCCACACAGGCTCTGTGAGACACAGACACCAGGCGTCAGCATGTGATAGGAGCTGTTTGAGGCTACACAAGGTTTCTACATGATCATGTGCACTCAGCATTTGCCGGTCTCTCTGTACCCCCATTGTTGACACCCCACAGAGATTTCTCTCCCATGAATGTGTTTTTTTAAATCTTGTAAGTGTATCTCAATGGGACTGCTCTTGCTTATTAAATTTACCCTGATTTTTACACAGATTTATGCTTTGGAGCTTGCGCTTTTCTGTGTTTTGAGTTTTTAGATTACAGTGGATGGCAATACCACTCTTCTGAAGCTGCAAAGTGCTCCATAGGACTGGTTTGTTGGACTTTGAACCTTTCTGGATTATTCATCAAGTGGAACTACTGGGACACATCCTCTATGGTTTAAGTTATATTTATTATAATTGTTTCACTGTTTATTATATATTTATTCTGAATATCATTAGATTAGGGGTACACTAATTAATTATTTACTTATTAATAGTTTAATCACTTATTACGTTACACAGTTCTTTATCTAATTTATATTCCCACCTTAGCGCTACATCTTTTGTGTTGTTATATATATGTATAAAAGAAAAGAGGAGAGAGCGCACGCCGCATAGCTTAAAAAAGTAACAATTTATTGGAATTGGGGTGGGGAGAGGGGGGGAATAAGAATCGCACTCACAAGATGACAAATACAAATGTGCAGTTGTGAAATCATATAACTGATTAACTGGGTATGCCAAGCTGTAATATCACCGTAGTCCAAAGATGAAATCCACAGGAAAGATGGTAATCCGTGCTGACAGTCAGTGAAGGGTTGCTTAAACGCCAAGTGTAGCCCATTCGTTGGTAATTAGCAGCTCGGCTGGGTGTCTCACAAGGATTAGGAAAGCACACGGTCTGTGTAAACGTTTAGCGCGACCCGACCTGATCGCGCACTTCCGTAATGACGTAGTGTCATGACGTGATTGCGAAATGACGTCCCTGACGCGTTTCGTCGCAACAGCGATTTTCTCAAAGGAGAAGTGCGCGATCAGGTCGGGTCGCGCTAGACGTTTACACAGACCATGTGCTTTCCAAATCCTTGTGAGACACCCAGTCGAGCTGCTAATTACCAACGAACGGGCTACACTTGGCGTTTAAGCAACCCTTCACTGACTGTCAGCACGGATATGGCAGGTATACACTACTGCAGAGTTATTGGGAATTAAAGTTAATACTGTATAGTGTAATACTATACAGTGCATTATATTTACTGTACCTTCATTATAAACTTTGCCAACCAGGCATCAGACATCTTAGCCAATGTCAGAGGTGTATTGTGCGTACAAGCTGGGGCCACTCATGTAGTCTGCATTATAGTTGACAGGTGCCTGCTGAAACTTGTAATCAGGCTGGTAATCAGGCAGGGCCAGGTAGAAAGGATTGCGGTTCACCAGGTTTCCAGTGACGGTCGGCCCGTTATTGCAAGCCAGTGTTTGTACATTGCAGGGTTGGGAAATACGAATCTTAAATTGATTAAACCCGAACTTTCGCCTTTTGAAGTTGCCATGAGCAAACATACGGGCAAAAGCTGGGAGCACAGACCAATCACCCCTGCTATCTCCCTGAGGAGGGGCTGAGCGAAAACGCAATCCTCATTAGTTAAAGTTTGCCTTATCGAATGCTTCCACCCAAATTTAAGTGAAAATTTGAAAAAATCATAGTTCTCAATGATATGATGATATACTCTGCTAAAGTCGCCTTCTTATCTGTTCCAGCATTAATTGCAGAAAATATTAAAAATTCATAACTGCTGTTCGGTTTAGTATAAGGATGTTAAGTGTACTATATGTCTATTCAGCAATTATGCGTGCATAGCAATTGAGAATAATATACCAACATTGTGTTTACCGCTGATGTGCACGCGTAGGTGGCGTGCGGCGCGGTACGGAGATTTAGCCAGTGGGTATGGCCGCCATGATGGCACGCCAGGGGCGCGCCTCTGTGGTAGCATTCCTTCATTGATGCTCTTGAGGAGACTGGGGTCCGTGTGCACCAACGACGCCGTGGCATGCTGCATCAGAGAGGTGGGGCTTAGCCCCTGACAAGTGTCAGTCACCCGGGCGACCATACTTATGGGGCTTCCCCACTCCGCGGTCACATGGGGACTAACACCCGCTCAGGAACCTCGGCAGACACCATTCCCAGTCTTGGGATTGTCGGTAGTAGTAGGGCGCATGGGCCCACAGCAGGCTGGAACTCAGGTCGCAGGGCACACGACCCAAAGCAAGATCCGCAGCGGTAGGTACGAGTTGCACCTGACCACTGGGGCATCCGAGCGTGTTGATAAGGGCACATGGGCCCACATCGTCCGTGGCAGCATAACTTAGCAGAGCCACCTCAATTGGTGTGGGGTGCTACATTACGGCACAAGCAGCGCTTGCAGAGGGCACCTTTGGAGAGGTTGGTTGGTGTTCCTCACTCTGCTCAGCTCAAGTGTGTATGAAACATTTGGCAGCATGGAGGACTCCTCCCAGCCTTAGACAATCACGGAATGGCTATATACTCTTTACTCCTCCCCTGGGTGGAATTTAGAGGTGGGGTGGTTTGGGTGGAAGGATGAACTGACTCAGGATGAGACAGCCACTTTAGGGTAGCACCAAAATTTGCTGCCAAAAGGATGCAACTGATTTTGCAGATTTTTGCCAAATAAAACTTGCAGCCCATGCGGTCTGCTGCTTCTTGGCGGGAGTGCCATTTTAGAACACTTGTGAACATGCCACCACGCGGTGGCAGTCATCTTAGAACTCCTCCAGCATTCTCTTTAAGGGACACAGAGGTCCCTGGTTGTACCATCAGGGGCCCGTTCCTTACTTTTCTCCTTTAGGACCCTCTTGAAAGGTTCAGAGTCTGCCAGGTGCCCAATCCCCACACCCACTGCAACGGATTGTCCCTTATAGCAGATTTACAATTGGGGTTCACTCTCCCAGGATAATTTTCTTACTGGGAGCCCCCAATATAGAACATGAACTTGACATCTGTATATAAGTGTGGAGGCACATTACCGGCGAGCATCTCCATCCGATAGGACTCCCCCAGGGCACAGTACGTCGTGCCATTTTGCGAACGGGTACCCAGGGTTCTTCAGCATTTAGAGCAAGTTCCCTATCCCCAACTTTCAACTGCTCTTGGTAGTTGATGATGTAGAGTAACAGCATGCCCCGGTATTATCCCATCGGGGGTCACCTCTATAATAACATGAGACTCGTGGGGTCACACTACCGGTGAGCGTCTCCATCCGGTGTGCCTCCCCCACAGTACAGTGTGTCATGCTAGTTGGTGTGAAGGTGTACCTAGGGTCATGTCTCATACAATCACCTAGCCCCCAGCTTCTGGAGGGGCATATGTATGAAGGTTCACCATCCCCAGTGTTGCCTCAGGGAGAAAGTCCTTCTTTACTTTATTGTGGGTACCCAAGGATCCTGGAATCATCCCATCAGGGGCCCTGGCCCCTTCTTGCACCATGCCCTGCACAATCTTGACTCTGCCCATGCAGCAATCTCCTGCTGTATTGCTGCCTGCTATATAAAGCCCTGAAAGCCTGTCCTGATCTCAGCAGCAACTCCAAATGTAGCACTGTTTCCCCCACCCTCTGTGAGATGTTCTGCTGGCTACAAGGGTTGTTGGTGTGCATACCTGTGAGGGTCAGGAGAGCTGAGCTGATCTGCGATGATAATGAGATCAGGTCAGGCTTTTGGTGTCATCTGGGTTCTTCATCTATGGTTCAGCACCTCCAGCTTCAGTGGGCTCCATGTAGAATGGAGGCAGTCACCTTAAAGCACATCTTTCATACACCTTCACATAAACCCTGCTACTGACTCAGATCCTATCGATCCAAGCTTGCGCTTGCTGTACTCTCTTAATCTTGTTCTGTTCCCTTATCATTGGATACACTCTGTAATGACAAGATAGAATTGTACAATTACTGTAAAATTGCACATGTGCATACTGAACAACAACACTATTGCATTATACAATATTGCAGAAAAAACTCTACTTGACACATCTGTACTTCCAGCCCAATTCATGTCTCATTCTCCTGATGATGGACTCGGACATTGTCATGTTATGATCCTGCTGCAGAACTTTTTTAACTGCGGCAGCACAAAGTTCATCATTTGCATTGCTGATCTCATCTACAAGCTGCTTTGCCTCCCTACAATAGTACCAAAATGTGAATGATTAGTACATGAAAGGAGGGAGGAGATGGGGAAGAGGGAGAGGGGATAAGGGAGAAAGGAGGGAACAGAATCAATAATATTCACATTCAATAATATACAGTTCAGTTATACTGTGCGTATCATACTTACGCTGTTCTGGCCATGTGAATCCTCTCTTTAACTTTAGTCTTTCCAATGTCATGATAGCAGACACCGCTACAGATGCAGCGGCCATTATTTTAACAAATTACGGCAACGTTTTCATGTGCGCTGCTGTACTCCACGCGGCATGAACACGGCCAATCGCCCCAGGCACCCGTGTTTATCTCGGTTGCTTTGTTTGAATTTGGATTGTGTTCAATTAAATGCAATGAAATGAATGAATTGTAATGTGTACAGTACTGTGCTACTGTTCTACTGTGCTACTGTGCCAATTTCAGGAATTTAAAAGCCAGAACACTAAAATGCCATTTTATGCACTCGTGTCTTAAGGCGGTACGGTTGGAAGAAATCCGCGCCATGACATGGCTATTCCGAGGTATACAGCGCGTTATTTGTTCAAATAATGGCCGCTGCATCTGTATATCCTTACATGTACATCTGCCAAATTCTCAGGTTGATATCCTTTGAAATAACTGTTCTAGGCATTGCTGCTGTTTGAAAAGAAATTAATCGAAGCACAGTTAACGTACAGTATGCACAGCATTTATCATCATAATTTTCTGCCATGGATCAGGTCGTATTCTACTCATGCAACAAGTGGCTACTGTAACTGCTGCTGTCCCAGAGAATAGAAAGAGAAATACAGCAAGAGAATGTCTGCGTGCCAAAGGCAAAGATGGCCATAAAGCCTACGGTGCCTAAAGAAAAGGCACCAAATGTTCCCATGGCAAAGCATCCTGGACTGGGCTATTGCAAGAAGAAAATTGGAACCGTCATAAATAAGGACATTAAATGGGTTACAGGCAACGTTGCCCAACCAGACGACCCTCGGTCTACCCAAGCTCAAGATGAAGAAGAAGTCCCCAGCCCCACCTATGCACAGCCAGACGGCCCTCTGACAACAGAAGAAGAACAAGATGTCCCCTGCCGCACTAATGCATAACCAGACGGCTCTCTGACAACAGATGCTGAACAAGACTTTCCCTGCCCCACCGATGCACAACCGAACGTCCCCCTCTGATCACCCAGCCTTTTAGAGAGAGAATCGGATTCCACCATGACACCTTTTGTTAACCCGAGCTCCGTAGGTCGCATACTGGAATCTTTAAGTGGCTACGAAAGAATTTGTAACACAACATAGCAATACAGGGAAAGAATGGATCAACTTTTGGAGAGAATTGAGCGGATGGAGAGGGGCATAGGCAACATTGACAATGACATTGTTGGCTCTATTATTTGGTTTCTGTCCCTCCACCTGTATGTCTGACGCAGGAGCAGGCGGGTGACCTGGAGGAAGGTGCACCCTCTTCTTCACTGGAACTGGCCTGCACACCGCCAAGACAATGCACACCACCGGAGGAAAGCATCCTACCAGACACTCTACCCTCACCCACTGACAGAAGCACACCTCTTCCACCAACACCCACTGCACCCAGAGGTGTATAGGTGCAAATGTGAAGCCCCCCAGACCATCTATCCTCACTCAGTGAAATAAGCACACCTGCTGCACGACCCGCAGAACCCAAAAAAGTACAGCTTTAAATGCAACTCGATCCATGCACAATCCCAGACATGATGGTAACAGACCTCCCACAGAGTGTACGGTAAAAATATTTTCCCAGAAGCGGTGGAAAAGTGACCATACTAGCCCTCCTCATTATGAAACACCATGTCAGTTATGATCTGTATCTTCAGTGGTTTAAGGTGGTTCATTATATTGGCAATAGGGGCAAGAAAGCGCTGCCTTCGAATTTGCGCAGAAATATTATTGATGAATTAAAAGATCATTTCATCATGACCCCGGTTCTTTTCCTAGCTGTGAAAGACAACATAAATGCCCTTCTAAGGTATAAAAAGCGTCTTCCCTGGAACACTCATGGGTATGAGGATGAACACTTGTTTCATTAATTTCAAAATAATAAACTAAAAATGTACTGAATGTTTTTCATCTAATAAAAAATAAGTTCTGTTTTATAAAGTGTTCACTGGTTTCATTGTTTTAAGATGTTTTCACTCTTTAGCAGTAAATGTAATACACTTACAGTAGTACTGTACATAAAGTACTAAGGTTATCATGTAACATACAGTACACTTGCAATACAGTGAGTGTCTGTCACGGTAGCTAGTGATAGGTTATAATACACACCAAAATAACTGGGTTGAATTGAACACGACTTAGATATAATAAAGATAGTTTATTCCTAGATAGGTGAACACACAAGATAATACAAATAACAGACAAGAAATAACACTTACTTAGGGGTTGGGTAATGAATCAATCAGGTACAGGATTGGTAATTCATACAGCAATCAGGCATTAAGTACTTGGTAAAATCGAAGACTCTGAGCATAGGACTGACACTGGGTTATATGTGCTTCCAGTCCTATACATTGTCATTGAGTGCCAGTCATTGGAGAACAATTATCTGCACCCAATCTCTACCGTGGGAACATTGATAGATCATGCCCCCCAGCTAGTTGGCACATGCGTACATCTGGCCCTGGGGGTCTCATTTCTTTAGCCCCACCAAAAGTCAGGGCGCCTACATGTTTACCAAACCTGGATCTGGTCAGGAAACCCTTTGTGTGTAAGTGTGAATTATAGCACTTACAGACCACTCAAGCCCTGCGTTTCTCCATCCTAATGTATACAGCCAGAGTGGCTGAGCCTTTGATCAGGGGGTCTGTTGTAGACAATGGGTCGCCCCCCTGAGTATTTACATTAAACAGAGTCAGAAATCTTCGCGGGCTTTTATCCCCGCTTCGAAATACAATACATTTTTCAATATCAATATCTATTAGAATAATCCGTTCTGGGGGTCTGAGCGGGCCGAAATTTGCCAGGCCCTCATGCCGGAGGACCCTTGTCATGGTGGCCAAGTTTCAGCCCTCCACGACCCCCAGAGCCGGAGATACAAAAAACAACTAAAATTCCCTATTAACTTTAATGCAGGATTCTCCGCTATAACTAAAATAAATCTCTGCTTTTCACCCATTGAAATCAACGGGCTCCGCCGCTATAGGCTTTCAATGGAGAAACTCCGCCATTGAAGTCAATGGGCTCCGCCGCTATATTCTTTCAATGGAGCAACTCCGCCGTTGTAGTCAATGGGCTCCACTGCTATAGGATTTCAATGGAGCAACTCCGCCATTGAAGTCAATAGTAAAATTACAATTTTCACATTTGCCCATACTCCGTCTGGTTGATCGGAGAGGCCTGGGAATGGCTAAGCAGTCATGCCAGAACAGTGACTACATGCGACCAAAATCCCAGCCCTCTGGTCCTCACAGAACCGGAGATATGGGCTTACCCTTTTTACACTTTCGGACTTAGTCGTTTTTACGCGCGGCTCTTCCCTCCGCCATTAGAGTCAATGGCGCAACCCTCGTGGCGAGCGCGACCCTTTACGGGGGTCCCTCATTCCCGGACCCGGTGGTGGTCGAGTGTGGGGGTTCCTAGGGTCTAGTGGAAAAAATAATTTTATTCCTGGGTGCCCTAGAACCTAAGTTTCCCACGCCAATTGTGTTTGAACTTGAACTAATGTGATCAAAAGCGCTTTTTTAGATAATGTATCCGCTTCTGCGGTCTGCGGTTTGGATGGCTGCCAACCCGTTCCTGGAAGTCGGCGTCGAGGAATCCCCATTGAAATGAATGGCTCCATTGACTTACAATGGGGAACCGCCGCTCCTCCTCTCGGGCGCCACCTGCAGGTCTCCTACGGAAACGGGCCCAAATCTCCGGATTTGCCATAGGATTGTATGGAGCTGCAATGGCGACCTATGGGGAGCAGCAAACTGGAGCCTGTAAAGGCGGGAAAATGGAACAATGGGCTATAATCACTTCCTAACTATTAACCCTTCTATTCCTGAACGGATCCCAGTGTGAGTGTTGGTGCAGACACTGGTTTGGGATAAACACATGGTTACAGGGGAATATACATTTGGGGGCTTAAGCGGGGAAAAACACATTACTGGATCGCAGTCCAGTTAACCCCTTGTCTCCCCAGTGAGGTCAGGGGGGTGGCCATATGGGGTGCAACCCATTTAATACCGGGCCAATCCCCCTCTCCCTCCACAGTGTCACTCAACATAGCCCTTGTCATCATGTAACATGGAGTACAGTGAGTGTCACACAACCTAGCCCTTGTCATCATGCAACATACAGTACAGTGTCACTCAACCTAGCCCTTGTCATCATATAACATGCAGTACACATTCAGCCTGGCAATTGTCATCATGTAACATGCAGTACACATTCAGCCATTGTCATCATGTAACATGCAGTACAGTGAGTGACACTCAGCCTAGCCATTGGCTGCGGTCCCAGTGCGCTCTGTAGCACGCGTGCCCGGCAGGGGAGCGGCGCGTGCACAGTGCTTCACTGCGGATCGCGGTCCTGGGAGAGTTTGCGACTGGAGGGGGGGTGGAGGGGGGTTTGCGGGGGCGTGGCCATGACCTCACGTGGCTTGTTCACCCTCGTTGGCTGAACCGCGAGCGGGAGTGTGGCCACGCCTCCATCGCAAGTTCCACATACAAAAAAATTGTATGTGAGAGAACTTACAGTACAGCGCGGCTGCTAAATGCGCACCGATGCATGTACTTGGCTCAGATAGATTGGGGGGCAGTGCTTGTGCGCACAGCGCACACTGAGGCATGCGCTGTAGAACGCACTGGGACCACCCCCTAACTATTATATTGGGAGTCATACAGAGCACAGGAGTAGAAAGTGCATTATTAGAAGTGCAGACAGGGGAGGATAAATGTATGTGGAATTTGTAGCAGAGGCGTAAGATGTTTAATGAGCTGCTTCTTTTAGGAGGGGATTTTCAGCTGGGCTTTGAATGTGTAAAGTGCTTAACAAGTATTGAGTGGAAGAGCGTTCCATAGGTAGGGAGAGATTTGTGAAAAAGGTTTCAAATGGGAGCGGGCTTTAGAGGTAAAAGGTGCAAAGGGTTAGGGACGAGTAGGTGTGCTATGAGAGATCAGATTTGAGATAAATGGAGGTGCAGAGAGTAGAGCTTTAAAAGCAATGCGAGACCTGCTTATGGTGCCGACACAGAGAGATCCATAGGGAGAGCTCCACTTGGCCCTGGAGGGAAAACACCATAATCAGCCAAAGTCAGGACTGTTAAAATACCTGCAACCTCTCGCAGACCTCTAAAGCTCTCTGTTGTCCTCCATAAACGCTTATACACCTCAACAGCCCGTCACAAATCCTCTGCAGCCTCCCGCAGACCTCCCCACCTTGCCTCAATTGTGTGCAATCCTCTGCAGCCTGTAGCAGCCCTCTGCCGACATTCACACCCTCCCACAACCTCCCTGGAACAGACAACAAGAAAGGGCAAAAATCAGCACCAAGAAGCAGCACAAAAGCACCCTTGGCCCTCCGTAGACCCCCACTGACCCCCACTTGGATGCTAGAGAAAGCAGCAAACTACAAAGATTGGGTCAGACACAGCCTTTTCTCCCCAGCAAATATTAATAAACAAACATGTACTAGTAGAAATTGTTTCAACTTCTGGTGATGAGGGATGCTTTGCACAAGCTGGAATAAAAATATTGGGGAAAAATTACACACTATGCCACATATATGGCCCACATGATCGTAACGCCAACTTTTTTCAAGACACTGCTATGAAAATTCAAACAGCAATAATCACTTGATAATAGGAGGCAATGTGAATTCAATACAGGGTACATACCTAGACAGACCAGGATCTAAAATATATGCTACAAGAAACAATTGATAGCTGGAGAAACCTAAACTCAACCGAAAGAGAATATACCTTTTACCCAAATGTACACAACACTTTTTCCAGAATAAATTGTATATTAATTAGCCCACACCTCATGGAGAAAATAACTGATACACACATAGGAGAGATCATAATATCAGACCATGCAGTGGTAAATCTACAGTAGATATAAAGGTGAGAATAGAGATTAATGGTCTGAATACATGGAGAGTCCTTAAATATTTAGCAAATAATTAAAACTTCAGAAACTATTTGATAAATAAATGGGAAGAAAATGCAGAAACAAATATGGAACACACAGAAGAACCACAACTATATTGGTAAACATCAAAGGCAGTGGTGAGGTGACATACAGTATTTCCTACATTGCTTGATTTTAAAAAGAGCCAGGTAGGTACTGCCCAATCTCCCTAATCAACCAAGATATAAAACTTTATACAAAAATAATGGCAGAACGCCTGACAACTATACTACTGAAACTTCCCAAACTTATACTGTATATACAGATCATGCAAGATTCGTAAAGGATAGATCTCTAAACCATACAAAAGTTTACCAGCAATATTAGAAACAATCAAGAAATTTGGATCGTTTGCTGGGTTCAAAATAAATGTAACTAAGTATAGCCATAACTGGTCCAGACTATCTTTCTGCCTTCCTGTTACGTATGTTCTGATAGCTACTGACAGTTGCAGGTTTCCCTGTGGGTTTACTCCTCCTCATGCTGCCTCTCTGAGTGACAGGGGGGGTGAGCAGGAGTCTTTGTACAGCCAATCATGGTGCAGACTCTGTGCCCTCCCCCTCTGAGCTTAGGGAGGAAGTGTTCAAATGATAGAAGTTGAACTCAGCCACTCCGAGGGAGAGGTTCAGTTCAAGTTCCTCCCAGCTGGGAGTGAGATGTGCCTTCAGCCCCTCCTAGGGCTGAGTGGCCTCAATATTACCTGCCGGCCAGCACCATCCAGGGGTCTGGGACCCATTCTCCACTATGATGCAAACGCTGTGATACCACCTGCAGTGGCTGCACCAATAAAGACCCTTTTTATATACTTCTGCTTAAGTCGCAGTCTATTGGGCAGAATTATGGGAGAAAAGACTGTCATGGCGGGGACTGCCTCCAGCTCTGCTGGAGAGTACTGTGACTGGATGTGCTGACACCGATAAAGAGAACTTGAGGATCACCAAAAACCTGCCCTGTTCCCGGAAGCTCATCTCTCCTGGACCCTCACAGGTAACCAGCACCACACAGACCTTTAGCCTAGGCAAGATCTCCCAGAGGTCAGTGGGAAGGGGGGAGGGGAACAGTGCTACATAAGATAGAACTAATGTGCATAGCCAAACCAGAAAACACTAAAACAACAATAAATATCTCTACCAATCACGACCAAACCCATACGATACCTAGGAACGAACTTGAACAAGATTTTTTGTTTTACAGATAATATTTTCAGATCTATTATAAAAAAGATTGTAGATGAATTACAGGCATGGATGTATCTCCCACTTTCCTTATTCGGCACAGGATGTGTGGTAAAGAGGATGTCATTCGCAAGACTATTATATACCATGCAGTTCCTACCAATGTTGATACAACACAAAGATGTAACAGAACTAAAGGTGCCATGACATTCCTATGGAAGTTAAAAAAAAGTACAATAGCAAGGAGATAATTCTACCTTCCTTAAAACTTGGGTGGCATCAACCTACCAGACCTGCGAAACTACAATCTTGTATGTCTACTTAACCATGTATGAGACTGGATCCTGGGGAAAAAGTATTAGTCATCCAATTGGTAAACCCTCTATCTCTAAAATACATTTTATATATGAAATGGTGTGACCTACCATCCCATATAAAACACACAGTGATCTTAACAGACACCAACATTTCTTGGAGGGAAACAAGGAAAAATGTGGGTTACCTTACAATGTATGAAGATATTTAGCCCTACAGGAAAATTATAAATGTATTCCCGGTAAAGAGCACGAATCTTTCAAATCTCAAACAAAAGGAATAGATTGTCTGGGTCATTTGATTGATAGGGAAATGTCAGAATTCGGTCCTTTCCGGGAGCTAAGTATGAAAAAAGGGATACCACAAGCTCGTTTGTTTTCCTATTTTCAAGCAGTTGATTATTGAAAAAAATACCAAACTATAGGAAGTGTATATTACAGAAAAGATTGGATGGCTATTTTGATCATGCAAAAAAACATAGATACACTATATCAGAACTGTACAATTGTGTCAGGGAAGATGACCACACACAAATACTACAAAGCACATTAATATCATGGCAGAAAGACTCTCCAGAAATGCAGGATATAGATGAACTCCAAGTTGGTCTAACAAATGTAATTAAACTAATGCCATCAGAGACATGCAGCGTGGTCCAATTTAAATAACTCACAGGGCATATGTAGCATTGAACAAAAAAATCCCCATCCATTAATGGGAATCATTAATCAATGCCCCAGGTGTCAAACGATGGGGGTAGACCTTAAAAATTGCCGGTGGTCAAGCAGCTTCATCACTATTTTGGGATTAAATGATGGACTATATAACAAAAACACTCAAATTCACGATGCACAGGAGATCAATGGGGTTGTTATTTGCTAATATAAAACCATTGTTAATATGGAAGGTAAAAGAACCAAACTGGTTAAAGCATCTGAAATTGTGCTGTTAGCAGCCAGAAAAGCAATCATGCTGCAGTGGATATCCCCATTACAATCAACATTAGATATGGTTAAATCTTAACTATTTAAACTGGTGAGTATGGTCAAAATAGAGGATTGCTTAAAACCAAAAAAACTCTTCAAGAAAGGGTGATGGCTTATTAACTCCATGTCGAAATAAGTCAAGACGAACATAGAAAAACTATTTGCCATTACGACAGCTACTCACACAAACCAAAAATAGGATACCGTAAAGAGACAGAAACCTAGAAAACAACTATTTAACCTCAGACAAACAGATATAAAGAATTGGTAGATGGACATTGTAGTTAGGAGGAAGCAGGAGCAGGGGAAATCTAAATAGTTAACTCAAAATTATTTAAACACATGGTTAAAACTGTTAAGATGGATTGTTACAGTATGTTAATTAAGTTAGTTAAAGGCTAGTTAAAGGTTATTAACAAAAAAAACATAACGTTGTTAAATGTTAAAAATGTTAAAAAGTAAATGTGTGTTTAGAGGAAGTATGGGATATATATTAAATTGCAACCAAACTAAATAAAGATGTCAACCAATAATACTGATTGTTAAGTGAGGAGAATGTCTCCTTAAAATGTGAAATGTGATCTGTGAAAATTAGTTTAAAAAAATGCATTTTAGATAATAATTATATATTTGAAATTTTCCATTTAAAAATAAATATAAAAAATAAAAAATGTGAGGAGAATTTTGTAGTTTATACAGAAATGAATATGAAGAAAGTAGAGTTCAGGACAGATAGGAAGCAGATACACCTAGAAGAGCAGGAGATTATTCAGGAAGCAGCATTTGAATGGACTGTAAAGGAATATTTGTCAATTACACTGTACAGCAAATAAAAAGACCACTTGTGAGCACATTCGCATGTCTCAGACAGGTCTGCAACCCTGTCTTTTCTCATTATCGCTTGGCAAACAGCACTTCCACTGCAGCCAGGGATTCTGGGTAATGACATGAAATATGCACTTTCAGTGTATCACTCATTACTTCTTATCCATTTTAACATGGACCCTTATAAGCTTATGTCTGTCGTATTACACATGGAAATGTACCCACAAGTGGTATTCTTATTTTCTTTACACTGTACATTGGAGAGTTTTTATCACTTTTTTTACCCACCATAACTTTTTTAATGTCTGGTTATACCCACTTACCAACCGCACGCTGCGCAACCAGCAACCAACAGTTTTCCCCCTCCGAAGAGCTGCATTTGAGTGATGGAGGGAGGCGGTGACATCAGGCCTGGGCATGACCAATCGTGAGCCAGACCTGGTGCCCTCCTTCTGGCAGTACTTAAATGCAGGACCGCCCTAAATTTGGTTGTGTCCTTCCCCACTGAGGAAGGCAGGTCACATAACTGGGAGTCTGAAATTGGGGCCTTCCCTTGTGCTCTTCCCTCCGGGGGAGGGTGAGATTGGACCATACTTCTGCCTCTGCTAGGGAGGTGGGGAAGAGCTAGGATAGCTGCGGGTGCCCTTGGCCTATAGTGACGGTCCAGGGACCAGCCTTCAGTGAGAACTGAGAGTACTGCATTGAGCAGAAGCCTGCGGGCAACTGTGCTGTACAGAAGACAATAAACCGATCCTGTTGTTATATACTTCCCGCCTGGTGCGTGACCTTACTGGGGGAAGAGGTAATAAGTTCTACCATGGGAGATCACCTTCAGTTCCTGGAGCCTGTGGCAGATGGAGGCGCTGCACTGCTAAAGAGATATGCAGGGTATGAACCCCAGAAGCCTGGTCCTGTGCCCCCACAACCATGGGCGGATGACTCAGCCATCCTGTTGCCAGCAGGTATATGCACCATACACTGTAGTAATGGACAAATCTCCCACCAGGTGAGGGAAACACCATTACATTTACAAAGAAGTGGTACTCTATAAGTACTCCATACTCTGGATTTCAGGCTAATACTACACTCGTTCTGGTTCTAAGTACCCGCAATTGGAGGAACAAGAAGATACTTTCATCAGACGCCTGGATCGTTTTAAAATGAAGTGGATCCGCTTAGCCGGTAATATGAGATTTTAAATAATTTTTATTGTAAGGGCAATTTTGTGTTCTGGTTTTTGTACTTATTAGTAAAAATGTAATGCACTATTGTGTGTCTTTTGCACTTTTTCCATATCTTTCACATTCTATGCAGACCTAGAGATATCAAGATCAAGCAGCAGGACACAGTGCAGACTATTTAACTACCTTGTGCAGGATTGGACTGGAACATTTTACGTTAACCCTCCTGCACCACCACCTCTACACCATGTACAGCTTAACCCCGTTATAGCGCGGTCCTCGGGGTGGTGGTACTGTGTCCGCCAGAGGGGGAAAGCTGAGAACTCCCTCAGCATTCCCAGACCCGGTGGGGCAGCGGCAACAGCACACAGCACATACCCAGCATCTGGCAGCTCTTCTCCCTGTCTTTGCTTCCTGCTTCTACTTCCGTCTTGCGAGAGCAAGCTCCCTTAAAGAGACAGTGTGTGTGTGTGTGTGTGTGTGTGTGTGTGTGTGTGTGTGTGTGTGTGTGTGTGTGTGTGTGTGTGTGTGTGTGTGTGTGTGTGTGTATTTGACTGTGTGAGACTGTGTGTGTGTGCAGTGTGCTGTGAGTGTGTGCAATGTGCTGTGAATGTATGCAGTGTGCTGTGAGTGTGTGCAGTGTGCTGTGAGTGTATGCAGTGTGCTGTGAATGTATGCAGTGTACAGTGAGTGTGTGCAGTGTGTGTGAAAAAAAAATGTAATTTTTTTTTTTTTTTTAAATTCGGGGTTCACGCTCAAACCGCGGATCCGTGTTATAAGCAGATACACATTATAGCGGATCGCGCTATAATGGGGTTGAGCTGTATTAAGTAATATTATGCTTTTAGCAAAATATTTGTTTTTGGTGACCATTTGATTCACTTTTGGTCTGCATTTAGTCTTAATCACTGTATTTTTCACTTTATTGTTTTTTTTTATAACACGTTTATATTCACTTATTCATATCAGTTGTAGTCATACTTAATTTAGATCACTTAGATCACGTATAAGTATTTCATAACTAAAGTACTGACTGTCAACTGACTAGTAAATATGGGCCCACTTTTAGTATGATCGAAGGTCACCTGTTATTTTATTTTTATTATATAGGATTGAAGCAGGGGGTCTTCGGAGTTGATATTAATGTGGGTCAGCTCGAGAGACCCCCGGCTTCAATCCTATGTACTGTAGTAAAAATAAAATATACTCCGTCAGATGCAAATCGCGAATCTGATCTCGACACGCTTTAGGTGGCAGGGAAAAGAAGTGAGTATTTAACCCGCAATTTGAATCTATGAGCTTTGTGAATAGCAGTTACGGGCAAAAAATGTGAGTTTCTGCATTTTTTGACCTACAGTACCGCACAGCTTGTTAGAGCAAGAGTAATAAAATGTGTAAAAAAAGCCATTTACAGGTGATTTTGCCATTATCACAGTTGTGTGAATAGCTACACGTGCAATATTGTTTTGTACAGTGCACATTACAAGCGTTAAGTCCCTTATCGAAGTTTAGTGAATAGGCCCCTTATTCTCTGTATTTTTCACTTTATTGTGTTTTTTGTAACACGTTAAGTTTATTTTCACTTATTCATATCACTTATATTCTCACTTAATTTTGCGCACTTAAATCATGTACAAGTACAGTACTTCATAAGACACCTTCTAGTCAACTGACTATAATAGCACTTCAAAGTAAATAGGGGCCTTAGTCTCTTTCATCCAACTTTTAGTGTCATTAATAATACATATTTTCTTTTAAGAAAGATTATACTGAAGCACATATCGAAATGTATTCAAATCAGTTTTTGGTATATTTTTTTGGGTGGGGGAGAGGGGGTTCGGCTGAGCATAGCATGTCAATCTGGAGCCTAAAATATCTCTGCATGCAAAAAAATAGGGACTATTTTTATGTTTTTGTTGCAAAGTGATAATTCTACCACGTATACCAACCAGATCTTCTTAACACCACTTATTTATTTACCGAGTACTGACAGGCTAATTGTGTTCCTTGTCATTAGGCACACTGTAATTGGTGTTGATGATTTGGATGATAGTGAAGCGTTCTGTTATTGCCTCTGATTGCAGCAGATGTATAAGTAAATGTACATCTCCATTGTCCTTTATAGTGATATGTAGCCATTGCAGAAATACTGTAGGTTGTTACATCAAGTTACATTTTGATGTTAAAATTCCAACGACAGACATTTGCAACACGTGTCTGTTAGTGTCAATGGGGAGTTAAATATTAAACTGTAAAAGTGCCCCGATCGGGATTATCACAGTTTAATAAATGTCTCATGCTACATTATTTACCTGCTTGAATTATTGAGCCATTTAGGGAATTGTTATATGGAATAGTGAGAGAAAGTGGGAAGAAGTGAAAAGACGACGAGACTATAAAATCTATGAAATTCTGTACTCAATGTATTTCTCTTGCTGCTCCTGCATGAATAAAACATCATAGTCAGATTTAGCAGAAATATCTCACTGGCTATGAGATCTGCATCAAAGATGATTGATTAGTCCAGGCCTGCACAACTCCAGTCCTTGAGGGCCGCAAACAGGCCAGGTTTTCAGGATACCCCTACTTCAGCACAGCTGGCTCAATTAGTGGCTCAGTATGACTGATATCCTGAAAACCTGACCTATTTGTGGCCCTTGAGGACTGGAGTTGTGCAGGCCTGGATTAGTCTCTTCTGTTAGAGGAAGTCACAAGTAACAAAAATGTTATATACACGTTTGCGGACTTAATATATAGGACCCAGGTTCTTCAGTGAAATAGAGTATATATAATCATTGACAATTTACCTCTTATCATACAAAAATCCTACAGCAATTGTGTCTGGAAAAGAAATTGTGTTTTTTTTGTTTAAATCCTAATTTTACACTTGATTTACATCTGTTGGTTTAGCTGGGTATCTAATCTATTATGAGCATGGCCACATATGTCTATATTTGTACAATGATGAGCTTGTACTGGAGGTAATTAAGCCATGGTCCATTAACCTGATAAGATATCCAACAGCAGGATAATGTCTAATCATTATTTGCAGAAATGGTGTTATAGAAATAGGGATGAGTGGGTAATTCTAGGCAATTTAGACAATTCAGATAATCCACAATTGCTCAATGTTATGGCAATAATGGAGAGCAGCAAGTAATCTGAAATATTCTTGGATAGTAACGTGTAACAAATGGAAATGATCTTACTAAACAATGCAACAATCCCTAAAAATGCTAGCACTGTTAGATGACTCCAGCCATCAGTTTAACATTCCAAGAACATCGTCTTTCCAATTTATTTATTTATTTATAAAATATTTTACCAGGAAGTAATACATTGAGAGTTACCTCTCCCAATGACATCAAGATTCATTATTGTCTACGTTGCAAGGAAATTATCCCTGGAACTGCTCGATTTTCTAAAGTAATGACCAGTTGTATCATCAGAAACTCCCTCCAAGTTAATATATATTAATTATTATTATTATTATTTATAAAGTAGAGCTGTGCAAATGTTTCTAAGTTTGGTTCATTCATTTTTATTTTTCCAATTACACAAAAATTCTCCCTTATTTAAATGTCACTAGCTGAGAGACCCGGCGTTGCCCGGGATGTAAATGCGTAATAGGTAGTATTATTTATAAATCGTGGAACAATAGGTGACTGTTTGTTGTAAAGGTTGGATAATAATATTGAAAAGAAAGATGGAAGAAAATGTAATACGATGTTGTATAAAAATGGTTTATTGTAACCACACCACAGTACAATGTATATTTTGGTGCCATAAGTGATGTAAAAATGTGAGGCGTGTGTCCTGCTAGGGTGTGAGGCGGCGGGTGGCGCGTGGGTTGTGAGTGCTGTCTGCGAGTAGGGGTCCTGCTAGGGTGTGAGGCGGCGGGTGGTGCGTGGGTTGTGAGTGCTGGTGGGAAGGGGGGGAGGCGGTGGGAGGGGGGGGGAGGTGGTGGGAAGGGGGGGGAGGCGGTGGGAAGGGGGGAAGGCGGTGTGAAGGGGGGGAGGCGGTGTGAAGGGGGGGGAGGCGGTGTGAAGGGGGGGGAGGCGGTGTGAAGGGGGGGGAGTCGGTTGGAAGGGGGGGAGGCGGTGGGAAGGGGGGGAGGCGGTGGGAAGGGGGGGAAGGCGGTGGGAAGGGGGTGGGAAGGGGGGGAAGGGGGGGGAGGCGGTGGGAAGGGGGTGGGAAGGGGGGGGGAGGTGGTGGGAAGGGGGGCAGGTGGTGGAAAGGGGGGGGAGGCGGTGGGAAGGGGGGGAGGCGGTGGGAAGGGGGGAGGGGAGGCAGTGGGAAGGGGGGAGTGGAGGGGAGGCGGTGGGAAGGGGGGGAGGTGGTGGGAAGGGGGCAGGCGGTGGGAAGCGGGGAGGGGAGGCGGTGGGAAGGGGAGAGGAGGTGGTAGGAAGGGGGGGGGAGGTGGTGGGAAGGGGGGGGAGGCGGTGGGAAGGGGGGGGGAGGCGGTGGGAAGGGGGGGAAGGCGGTGGGAAGGGGGAGGGGAGGCGGTGGGAAGGGGGGAGTGGAGGGGAGGCGGTGGGAAGGGGGGGAGGTGGTGGGAAGGGGGCAGGCGGTGGGAAGCGGGGAGGGGAGGCGGTGGGAAGGGGAGAGGAGGTGGTAGGAAGGGGGGGGGGAGGTGGTGGGAAGGGGGGGGGAAGCGGTGGGAAGGGGGGGGGAGGCGGTGGGAAGGGGGGGGAGGCGGTGGGAAGGGGGGGGAAGGCGGTGGGAAGGGGGGGGAGGTGGTGGGAAGGGGGGGGGAGGTGGTGGAAAAGGGGGGGGAGGCGAAGGGGGGGTGGAGGGGAGTTGAAAGGGGGGGAGGTGAAGGGGGGGTGGAGGGGAGGCGGTGGGAAGGGGGGGAAGGCGGTGGGAAGGGGGGGGAGGTGGTGGGAAGGGGGGGGGAGGTGGTGGAAAAGGGGGGGGGAGGCGAAGGGGGGGTGGAGGGGAGTTGAAAGGGGGGGAGGTGAAGGGGGGGTGGAGGGGAAGTGAAGGGGGGGTGGAAGGGAGGTGAAGGGGGGGGTGGAAGGGAGGTGAAGAGGGGGGGGGTGGAGGGGAGGTGAATAGGGGGGGGTGAAGAGGGGGGTGGAGGGAAGGTGAAGGGGGGTGGAAGGGAGGAGAAGTTGAGTGAGGGGAGGTGAAAGGGGGTGAGGGGATGTGAACAGGGGTGAGGTGTGGGTGAGGGGAGGTGAAGGCCGCTCACTCACCCGTCCGGCAGGTCCCACGTGCATGTGAGGCGGGAGGCAGTGTGTTGTAGCCGCTCCCCCGCTGTGTCCCGGGCGCTCGCTCGCTCCCCCGCTGACTGTAGCGGCGCCGGGGGGGGAGTATCGGGGAGACACTGACACTGGAGGGGAGGGGGGGTGGAGGGGAGGTGAAGGGGGTATGGAGGGGAGGTGAAGGGGAGGTGAAGGGGGGGTGGAGGGGAGGTGAAGGGGGGTATGGGGGGGAGGTGAAGGGGGGGTGGAGGGGGGTGAAGGCCGCTCACTCACCCATCCGGCAGGTCCCACGTGGATCTTAGGCGAGAGGCAGCGTGTTGTGGCCGCTCCCCCGCTGTGTCCCGGGCGCCGCCATCTTGGGTACTCGGCGCCGCGAGGCAGGCTGCCTGGCCACTGGCTGTTCCCCCGCCGGGGAAGGGGTGAGTTGTAGCGCCGGGGAGGGGGGGGCATGTATATGTGTGGGGGGGAGAGGTGGGAGATATAGAGGGGGGGTCTCGCACGGCCGCTGACACTGGGTGGGGGGGGGCGCTGAAGGGGTAATAATAGTGTGTGTCCCGCTGACTGTAGCGGCGCCGGGGGGGGAGGGGGGGGCGGGGTGAAAGCGCGGGAGACACGGGGAGAGGAGGAGGTGCACGCGGGTGCTGCTAACACTGTGAGCCCCGCTAATGTAGGTAACACCCCCCCTACTCTCGTGTGTGTGTGTGTGTGTGTGTGTGTGTGTGTGTGTGTGTGTGTGTGTGTGTGTGTGTGTGTGTGTGTGTGTGTGTGTGTGTGTGTGTGTGTGTGTGTGTGTGTGTGTGTGTGTGTGGACCTTTGGCCCGTCACTCCGCCTCAGGCCAATGAGAGGTATGCGGGGGCGGGCGGGCCAAGGGACCAATGAGATTGCCGCTAGGGACGCAGACATACAGTGCTTTCAGAAATATATAGTAGATGTAACCCAGTGTTATTCTCTACAGCAGCGGTGCGCAAACTGGGGGGCGCGATGCCCAGGGGGAGCGCGAGACTAAGTGTGGTGGTGGCACGAGACTAAGTGCGGGGGGCGCTGGGTTTACAGAGGCCCCGCGCGCTTCCCGAAGGCACTTAAATTAAGTGCCGGGGGAGGTACAGGGCCTCTGTAAACCTTTTACCTTGGCTCCGGCACCTTCTCAAACGCGCCGCCATGGCAACGCAGCGTCAAATGGAGGAAAAAAAGTTTGCGTCCCCCTGCTCTACAGTAAGGGGAATGCCAGCGATTTTTCTGGTGAATTTCTATTGCATAATAAATTGTTGCAGCCTGGGTGAATATTTTCTAATGTTTCTTACTTCGTCATTGTTTTGCAAACTTGTGCAAAAGTTTTGCACATTTCTATAATATACAAAAACATGTTCGTTTGCAGGTTTAAATTCTGCTAGAGAAATATTTCTAATAGCTATCAAAAGCCTTCTAGATAGCTTCAGTGGTTAATGCAAAGTATTTATGAGTGAACAAGATTTTTTTTTATTTGTGCTATATGAAATCCCCCAGATCTCAAGTGAAGAAAACCTCTCTGCTCAACACTATGTGGCAGTAATAAGAAGATCAGCAATAAAGTGCCAAAAATTGAGCAATTGCTCCAAAACACACTTTTCTTCACATTGATATATCAATAGAGGTTGGGATTGTACAAAAATGATTTTTTTTAAAATATCTGTGTAGCCCCGGTCCCCTCTGGCTACCAGAGACCCCCTCCTTTGCCTCAGGACCCGCCGGCTGTTTCCAAAGGTGGAGGCCAGAGCAGGGAGCGTTTTGAGTCTCGGGAGGCTCGGCGGCGCACCCGGCTAGCGGGGGCCGCCATGATGGTTTGCACGCGTGGACACAGTAATCGTGCATGAGAAGTGAAGTGCGGGAGTTGCGGCGGCCATTCCAAAGTTGCGCATGCGCAGTGCAATTGCGCACGCGGCCCCAATGTTACAGCAGCATCCACGGGACTACAACTCCCATGAGGCCTAGGGAGGAAAGCCCCAGGTGATCCAGAACAGCCAATAGGGCTCAAGGATTCTCGGCAGTTGCTTTTAGATACAGTTGGCAGTGGGCAGTTAGCGGTTGGAGCAGGGAGCTAGTGAGTGAGTGTGCAGGGGAGCAGTAGCCCCTTGCACTAGGCCAGATAACCCCCAAATGCCCCAGATAACGATTACCCTTGCCCCAGTTTGTTGGTTGCTTCAGGGACAGGCCTTAGAGAAGGAGATCTGCCCCTTTAGCTATTTGGTTAAGTAAAGATACACACTGTGGCGCGCAGCCTGATTTCTGGGTCTGGGCTCAGACCTTCTATATATACAGACTATCTTACCAGAGACTAATATATATATAGACTATCTTCACGGAGGCCACGCTAAGCAGTGACTGCGGCCTGCCGGCTGCAGACGAATCCCCTTCAAGGTACAGATGTTGCTGAGCCGCGGTGATATTATCCACGCCGGAATTCACCCCACGCGTAGGAGGACATCACGTCGAATCCGGCGGATCCAAACCCAGTTGAATAGCGGCACCCGTGGCCTGGAGCCCCGGGCAGGTACCTTTAGTAGTACTAAAACTTAAAGGGATAGCGCTATCTCCAACACATTGAGTGGGTGTGGACATAAAGGGACATCAGGGGATTGGTGCCCAGCACCCAAGGTACTTTGGAGGAGGGAATATTTATGGTGATGTGTGCACCCAGTGCACTTCTATGTGTATGACTATATGCATTATTCTGTGAGGTACAGGTACCGAAGTTATTAGTATTAAAATTAGTAAACAGTTATTAGCATACACTGTGTGCGTGTTTTATTATTGTGGTTCCTGTAAGAGGACCATCCCACTCAGGTGGAAACCCTTACAGGTGGAGGCGCTGTGTTCAACGAATGATCATGTAACCCCAGGCTCCCAGTGGCGGAGGTTCAGGCCTTCTGTGAGCCTATCAGATAACGCACCACGCCCGGTAACACAAGTGTATTTCCCCACATGGTCCCCATCTGCGATAGGGGGGGGCAAAAGGTGTTACATCTGTTTAAATGTAACAAATGTTGTTCATTTATTTTACATTCTTAACAATATTTGTTAATATTTAATCAGCAATGCTTATTCCCAGATATTTTAAACATTTAAAAATAGACAAAATATTATATAGGTTTATACCTGACTGACAATTCTGTCACTTTTGTAAAAGAATTACTCAATTTCATATTAAAAAAATGTAGATTATTATCTATTTAAAAACTCACTGGATCACCTAATAATTACATCTTCTCTGGGATCCATGACACTTTTTTTAATATGCAACCACTCATTCTATATCAAATGATCTCATTTGGTAAAATAAATTATTCTATATTTAATTTCTCTTTTGTTTACATACCAAAAATGTAAACTATTAAATTCTGGTAGAAATGGGATGGGAGCACTCTCAAAATAATAGTAGAGATACCATGCGTGCTAACTGGGGCATAGATCATAAAAGCCCATGCTGCACATGTGAGAATAGACAAGAAAGGCCTCTCGTTTTGAGGAAGGACCAGGGTTTAGGGCTGAAACGTCAATCAGTGTTCATTAAATTACTGCTTTTTGCACGAGTCCATGAGAGTGCTTTCTTTTCTATTCTCACAACTATTACATTCTACCTGTTACATTAAATCTATATTTGTTTAGGATCTCAGATAGTTCTGTTTCATAGTAGCAGTGTAAATGTCATATTGATCAATACTGTAAAAAGGTTTTATCTTCTTTTTATCGTCATTTTAAAACTCAATATTTGCATTTAACACCTCTAGGATTAGTGTGGCTAACTTGTTCATGCTTTTGCAACCAAACACACAGAGAACCACACTGTGTGAACTGTGTGTTCTGTGTGTAAACTAACTTTCTCAATGTTTACCAATCGTAATGATTGCTTAGTTTACTAGTTCTAGATAAGACATTACATACACAGAAGGTGCTTTATTAGAAATGCAGACTACTGAAATCCAGCCTTTCTTTTGTTTCTTCCTAATTACAGATCCTGCCCACTGAGCAATCAGGGAACAGATTCTGAACAAAGAGTAATCTTTCCGTTGAAAAATGACCTGTCTGCCAAGGACGAGTGAAAGAGGCAAAGGTGCAGTGAGTGTAAAATGATGGACTGGGAAGGAGAACACAGAGTCTTTAAATAGTTGATTCAATCTGCCAGTGGCTGTGTTGGCTGATGCAGCTGTGCAGATATTCCCATGTAATCATATCGTTTTAATTTCCCAACCCCTTCTCATGTTTTTAGTTCTGCGTAATCAATGTATTTGTACCTACAGTATATTGGCACCTTCCTTATAATTTGGGAACACTTAAATTAAATAGTGAATGATTATGGCAGGACTGCATGGAGGACACGTAACCAAAATGGTAAACAGACACTAAGGGGCCATTTTTTGCAGTGTGGAAAAAATGTGTAAAACTCACAAATGTTGGCAATACACTGTTATTTTATTTTACCTTGCCATGACAAGGCTAGAAGATTGTGTGCTGTTTATTCTGCACCATTCTGTCACTATACCTGTCATGTCCCAACTGCTACTACACAAAAGATATCGCTTGATTCCCCAGGATTAGTATCATTTGGCCACACGGGTTTTCCGGGGTTTATCGCTTACTGTCCAGCTCAGTTACTTCCTGGTTTCAGTCCTATTTAATACAGAAAGTGCTTTACTTCCTTGCTGCTTCTGCTGCAGCAGATTACTTTCTCTGTGGACTCTGCTTGTAGCCTGGCCCCTTTTTCCTTCTGGTAGACCTTACTCCTTTGTTTTTCATCCCTTCACGCTTGCTGAATTCCTTGTTGCTGACTCATGCCCTCCTTACTACTATTTTTCCTGCCACCTGCCTAGAACTCTGCCTCCCTGATTATTCTCCTCAACACTTGGACCATACAGGTACATCAGGGGATCCAAGATTTGCTCACTTATGTGACTCAATTAAATCACAATACGACAGAGGTAAATTAGTCAGAAGAATCTCTGGGGGCTGTTTTCAAACATGGTTTAAGTGAGGAACATAAAGATGCGCTTTCCCAGGTGTTGCCCACTAGAATGGTGTACAAACCACTAGAATTACAAGTAATAAATCCTTTGACAACCATGTGGAAGCCCCATCACCAGAATCCCTGCAAATCGGGGTGAGTAAGGGCCCTCTATCCTCAGACAAAAAAAGCTGAAGTCAAAAGGGACATTACTTAAGAGAATGCCCACGATTAAAGATGGGAAATTAGTTCACTAAAAGGTAGGTACGAGTGTACCTCTCAGCGTTGGTCCCATAGAAATCATCACTCTTAATTTGGAACATGGTGGATTCATGAACACTCCTTTTGTTACTTGTATTTGTGGGATCACATCATCAGTTAGTTTTGGAAGTACTGGTCGATTCAGAAGCATCAGGAAACTGTATAGATCTACAGTACACCAGGGTCCACTTCTTACCCGTGTTTTTAATAGAACCCGGAACCCGTCAGATGATTCTACACCAGCAACCTGCCATGTCTGGGCTTCACCCCACGGGAACACGACCCTTCATGTTCCGACTTTTACTATGCAAAAGACCTCATCTGATTCCCTAGGATTAGTGTCTTTTGGCCAATACGGTTTTTGGGGTTTAGCACTGACTGGACTGGCCTGCCCTATTTAAACCAGAAAGAGTTTTACATCCTTGCTGCTACTACAAGTTACTTTGTCCTTGGAATCTGCTTGTTGCCTGGACCCTTTTCTTTCTGCTATACTTTCCCCCTTTGTTTTTCCTCCCTTCTCGCTTGCTCCTTGTTGCTGACCCGTGCCCTTCCCACTACTATTTTGCCTGCCACCTGCCTAGAACTCTGCCTCCCTGATTTATTCTCCTCAACACTTGGACCCAGGCCCCTCCCTAGGCATACCCCAGGTAAGGCTCCACCTAAGGGCAACATGGCTCATGGGGCGGCAAGAGGGAAAGTGTAGCAGTATTCATGCTAAAAAAAATGTAGGATTGAAGCAGGGGATTTCTGTGGCTAAACCTCATTCATTTCGGCTCCAGGACCCCTTGCTTCCTGAGATATTTACTTTCTTATGGGTGCCGGAATCTCCTGCTCAGGTTTAAAGTCCTCAGTCACATGGGCCATTTGGAAGCCACCTCTGACGTCACGGATTCCTATTGGCCCATGTGATGAGACATCTAAACTTGTGCAGGACATAACTGCATCCCATATGGTGGTAAGTATCTCAGGAAGCAAGGGGTTCCCTGGAGCCAAAATTAATGCTTCCTACCTAGTGAGGAGGGAGGAAAAATGGAAAACATTTTTTGGGGAAAAAATTTTTTTGGGGGGAGCATTTTTTTTCAGGGGGATGGGTTATAAATAGTGCTTGCCTAAGGGCAGCACATAACCTAAGGATGGGCCTGCTTGGACCCCTCCTCACATCTGAATCCTTCCAGGCATTTGGACCCCTCCTCACGTCTGGATCCCTTCTCCTACCTGGTAACGTCTCCCTATTTTTGTTTCGATCATGCCACCTGGGTGTAACCTATACCCCCCCTTGTATTTCATTGGAGGGGGTTGTGGTTGCTCCAGGTTAGCTGTGGTGGAATTCCATCGTCTCCCATGTGTCTCGTCGTCTCAGTTTTCACAATACCTGTGAAGTGCTTCTCCCCTCCTCCCATCCTGTCTTTCTGCCGATCAGACACAACTGTGTATGAAACCATCACCTTTTGCATTATCCATCGGTGAAGTTGCTTCTGGAGACCAAACAGAACCAGTGACTGACATCAGAAATCAGTTTTAACAATATTATAACTGAGTATAATGGATAACATAAAAATTACCACCTAAAAGATTTCTGTCGCTATGTCACCTCTCATTTTGCATTTACCTTTGTGTCAACTGTGAAAAATATCTACTGTACTTTCTATTCAAATGCAACCCAGAAAAAAAGCTAGACTAGCTATGCAAGTTTCTAATGTAGAGTTTCTAAATGTGTATCCTTTTCGTGTGTGTACGATTGCCTTAAATTCCTGTTTGGTATTTAAAGGTGCAATCCTACACACACACAAAAAATAAACTTTGGAAAATAATTTAACAATCTAATTGACTTCCTTAAATTAATTTAACGATGCTAATGTAAGCATTTATTGCCATTATAACTCTGTGCCCAGGACATACTCGAAAACGAAAGATAACTCTCAATGTATTACTTACTAGAAAAACATTTTATACGTCAAAATAAATGCTAAGAGGCGCATGCGCGAGGGCTAAGGGAATGGCTGCTTAAAGTAAGAGCTCCTTCCCCGTCGGCGATATTAAGCTAACTATATAACGATTAAACCGAAAAATCACACAAAACAAATATATCATCAGAGAGCGAAATAGGTCATTTTGCATTTACCTTTGTGTCAACTGTGAAAAATATCTACTGTACTTTCTATTCAAATGCAACCCAGAAAAAAAGCTAGACTAGCTATGCAAGTTTCTAATGTAGAGTTTCTAAATGTGTATCCTTTTCGTGTGTGTACGATTGCCTTAAATTCCTGTTTGGTATTTAAAGGTGCAATCCTACACACACACAAAAAATAAACTTTGGAAAATAATTTAACAATCTAATTGACTTCCTTAAATTAATTTAACGATGCTAATGTAAGCATTTATTGCCATTATAACTCTGTGCCCAGGACATACTCGAAAACGAAAGATAACTCTCAATGTATTACTTACTAGAAAAACATTTTATACGTCAAAATAAATGCTAAGAGGCGCATGCGCGAGGGCTAAGGGAATGGCTGCTTAAAGTAAGAGCTCCTTCCCCGTCGGCGATATTAAGCTAACTATATAACGATTAAACCGAAAAATCACACAAAACAAATATATCATCAGAGAGCGAAATAGGTCGGGATGCAAACATGACCGAAATCAGGACGGGCTACGGCCGTCCTCACCACCTATTTTAACAAAACAGATCCAGCACGGACGAACAGAGCAGGAACCCCATCACCACATGCAGTCTCTGACTCAGATGAGGAGCGTGAACAGGCAGACTCCATGGAGACTCAATCAAACGAGTCAATGACCAGAAAAGTAATGCGGGAGTTCTGCAATGAACTCAAAGCTTACATGCACAAAGAACTTTCTGACATAAGAAGAGATATCAATAACATCGGGGCTAGAACTGATGAGTTGGAGACGCGACTAGACACTACAGTAAAAGCTGTACGCAAAAATGAGAAAACCTCAGCAAGCCTGCAAGCTCAAATCAATGACCTCGCTAGCAAGCAAGAAGATACTGAAAACCGAGACCGCCGGAATAATATCCGGGTACGGGGGGTCCCAGAGGAATATACTGACCCTGACGACTTTGTCACAAGATGGCTGGCTAGCATCTTCCCGGACAAATCGGAATCAGACCTCCACCTCGACAGGTGCCATCGGGCTCTGAGGTCCAAACCTCAAACAAACGACCCCCCTAGAGACATTATTGTCCGGCTCCATTACTTTAAAATAAAAGAAGCAGTGTGTCAACTTGCCAGAGCCACAGGCAATTTAGAATTCGAGGGGGTCAAACTCCTGATTTTTCAGGACCTGTCCCCTACAACTCTGCTTAAAAGAAAAGACCTCACGCCCGTTATCAGATTGCTCAGGGATAAGGGGATAAAGTACCGTTGGGTTTTTCCCTTCGGTCTCCTCGTGCTGAAGAATGGCGCTGCTCATACCCTGCGCAAGATGGAGGACCGAGATCGCTTCCTGCAAGAATTGGGCCTTCAAAACAACAGCACTGACCTGATCGAAGCAGCAACGTCCTCTCCCGAGCCTGGCTGGAACAAAGTGACACGTCAACGGAGCAAATCGCGGGAAAAAGCCCTTAATTAATGCCCAGCTGCAAGCAATTAAGCCTTAAAAGGGCAATCCACTGGACTGTCCGTTTGTTCACAAAAAGACATTAATAAAGTTGACCGATTCAATTATTTGTCCGGGAACAGCAGCCATCTTGGATTTTTCACCAAAGAAAAGCTGAAAGGTTTGGAGCGGTTTCCACTTCCCTCCCTGCGGGGCCCCGCGACATCACACCAGGTCAAGAGTTGCTGCTGCACAGACCGGATGGCCCTCCCCTTCGCCCTCCTTACATCGTTGGCCCCCTCCCCCCCCCCATGCTCCCGGACCTGGGTGTTGGAGACGAGACGCATGCGGGCTGGTGGTGGGGGGTGGGGGTGGGTATTACATGGCGGGCTTTGGTGAGACGCGGCGGCCCGGCGGGGGGGGGGCCTGGATCCCCGATATAGGAGTGACATCTACCTACAGTTACGAGACACAGAAATCATTATGGGGCTATATTGATATAATACTGTATCTCCTATCAATGATGTGTCCGGGGGGAATGAGTTGGGATGGGGAGTAGGGGAAGGGGACTGACAGCCACTCGCTAGGGGACATGCAGGAGAAGACTTTAACAGAGTCAACAGATCCGCCAACCTGAAAATCCTCAGAGCACATACCCCTAGAAACCACCTTGATAGCAGCTCTCTGCATACATATGACACAGGGGGATGGAAGGTGATTGTTACAGTCTGGGTATTATTGCCATTACACCACAACAGTCAAAGGAGTGGGCTATACATCCCTACACTTGGCACTGTCACTAAATAACAATTAAAGATCAATTAGAGATTAGATTCACCAAAAAAAAAAAAAAATTAGACCCACTATAGATATATATATAGAACCCCAATTCCCCAAAAGGGGGAAAATGTAGGTTAAAAATAATTACAGAAGCAATTATAGCAATAATTATAGAATAATTATAGAAGCAGCTCTAAGCGGGATACTAGTGTATCTAGGTGGAAGCTCCACAAATCCTTAAGATACTCAAACAGGGCACCCATGGTAAATAAGATCCAGGACAGGTAAAGTCAGCCTGAACCTGGACACACCTCAGACTGTTCACCATATATTCTCGGGAATTGTGGAATTGTGGAATACAGGCTGCTGTTCTTTTTATTAACCTCACAGTTAAGGTTAAGGTTATTAAATAGTTATGTGTGTGTTTACATATCATATATCATATATCATCGTTTATGAAAAGCCGAGGGAGGGAGCCACTTACTCCTGGCCCTTGCCATGTTGCCGATTCAGAATGTCCTGTGTAACCACAGGACACTCACCCAAGTCCTTTGGAGAGGAGAAGACCGTTTTGACCTGGTCTATCGTACACCAGATTGTAGTGTACGAGACTCCAACCTTCCTCCAAAGGCAAGAGATCCATTGGAGTCTCAGACCCCACAAGGATCTCCGTTGTTAAATTTTTGTATGTCTCATCCCTTGTTTTTCCTTCCTACCCCCCCTTCCCCATCTGGCCGCTCGCCGCGCAACACGCTGAAGGACCCCTCAGAGGGACACCGATGTCATGGACATATACAGACAAGGTAAAGATCACCTACAAACACCAATCACCAAACACTAAGGTTAGAACATTTCGACTAGGTATGCCGTAATGGGGTTAATAATCATATCCCACAATGTGAAAGGCCTAAATAGCCCGAATAAACGACGTGTAGCTTTTGCTGACTACCAGCGGAAAAAAGCTGATATCATACTACTACCACAAACACATTTCAGCATAAAGAGCACCCCAAAATATCTAGATAAAAGATTCAGACAATTTTATTTCTCATCCTCCTCAAAGAAAACAAAGGGAGTAGCAATTATATTCCATAACAAGTGTCCTTTTAAAGCAGAAAAAGTCATTAAAGATAAGAACGGAAGATATATAATCCTCATAGGTTCTATAAATGATCAAACACTATCTATTGCATCTATCTACGCCCCTGGCGAGGTGGACCCCAATTTCTTCACAAGCGTTTTCAATAAATTAAACAAGGTTGCACAGGGCCCTTTAATAATAGCGGGGGACTTTAACACAGTCCTCGATCCAACCATGGACAGATCAAACCCTCAACCCCGGCAATCCAAGCATGCGTCATACACTCTACGCCAGGGTCTGAAAGAGAATAATCTCCTAGACATCTGGAGGGAGCAACACCCCACCGATAGAGATTATACCTTTTTCTCACACCTCCACTCTTCATATAGCAGAATCGATTACTTATTTATCTCTAGCAGACTGGTTCCGCAGATCTCCCATACAGGGATCCATGATATTTCATGGTCAGATCATGCGCCTATAGAGCTAAGGTGCACCCAGCTAATTCTGGACAGACCTAAAGCAAACTGGAAACTTAATGAAGCCCTCTTAAAAAACCCTGCCACCGCCCAATTAGTAGCCAACGAAATAGATCAATTTTTCCAATTAAACCACGGTTCAGTAGACTCCTATCTATACCTGTGGGGGGCTCATAAAGCCACGCTCAGGGGCATACTAATTAGTATTGCGTCTAGAAAGAAAAGAGAACGTGAATACAAAATAAATTTACTACAATCTAAATTGAAAACCCTAGAGGACAAACATAAACAATCCAATAACCCCAACCTACTCAAACCAATAAGAGATGACAAAATAGAATTAAATCTTCTATTAACATCCCAGGCTGATATATCCCTGAATTGGTCAAAGAGGAAATTTTTCGATAAAGCAAACAAGCCAGATACTATGCTCGCCAACAAGCTGAGACACAGACCCCCTAATTATAGTATTCAAGCCATTAAAAGATCCTCAGGCTCTATCTCTGGCAATCCATCTGCAATTGTAGAAGAATTCAAGTCATTCTACAAGAAATTATATAATGGGGATAAAATAGTTCACAACCAGAATACTGAACGATTCCGTGAGTCATTTCTCTCGAGTTCAAAGCTGCCAAAGCTGACGGAAGAGGAGAAAGGGCGACTGAGTTCTGACTTTACCATGGAAGAGCTAGACCTAGTTATAGACAACCTTAAGAACTCGAAGGCTCCGGGGCCAGATGGCTTCTCGGGCCTCTATTATAAGAAATTCAGTAAAATTTTGGCCCCAAACCTGCTCAAAATGTTTAACGCGGTATTAGCAGGACAACCCTTCCCCGAAAACATGCTCCAAGCGTCAATCTCTGTAATTCATAAATCTGGCAAAGACCCATTAGATTGTAAAAACTACAGACCTATCTCGCTTATCAATACGGATATCAAAATCTATGCTAAATTAATTGCCATAGATTAAGTCAGATCCTACCTAGACTAATACACCCAGATCAAGTCGGCTTCATTAAGGATAGACAAGCGGGAGATAATATCCGACGAATCATTGATCTGTTAGAAATAGCCAAATCACAAAAAGTAAAAATTATGGTGTTAAGTCTAGATGCAGAAAAGGCCTTTGATAGGATCGACTGGGCATACCTAAAAGCTACACTTGGAGCATTTGGTTTCGAGAATAAATTAATATCAGCTATCATGGCGCTATACACTGGTCCGACAGCTAAAGTTATGCATTAAGGTTATCACTCGGACATGTTTAAGATCAAGAGTGGCACGAGACAGGGTTGCCCCCTCTCGCCCTTACTCTTTGCCATGTGTATGGAGCCTTTAGCGGCACATGTGAGAGAAAATCCGGATATCTCCGGTCTCAAATTAGATAATCAAACCCACAAAATAGCCCTCTATGCTGATGATGTACTAATGGTCTTGTCAAAGCCACTCACCTCTCTCCCTAACCTCTTCAGCCTATTAGATAAGTTTAACAAAATTTCAGGATTTAAAATAAACCAGTCAAAATCAGAAGCCTTGAACGTCAACATTCCAAAACCAGAGGAAAAACTAATCTCTTTAAACTTCAACTTTCGCTGGCAGCTTAAGGCGATCAAATACCTAGGGGTATTTATCAGAAGTGAATATAAATCAATTTATAAAGCAAATTATCCCAAATTAATTAAAACACTGAAAGAGGATATAAGAAAGTGGGCGAAATTCAATATCTCCTGGATAGGAAAAATATATAGCATAAAAATGAATATTCTCCCACGAATCTTATACTTATTCCAAACACTCCCAGTGCCGTTAAATTTAAAGGAAATTAGAGATCTACAATCCACCATCTTTACATTTATATGGGGGCGCAAAAAATCCAGAATTACTAAACAGACCCTACTGAAACACCCAACAGAAGGGGGCTTAGCAGTACCTTGCTTGATTTCATACTATCGAGCGGCCCAATTATGCCAACTCTCCCAATGGCAAGTACACCCTGATTTGAAGCGATGGGTAGCATTGGAAAGCAAAGCTTGTTCCCCATTGGAACTAAGCAACCTATTATGGACCCCAAAAATAGCAAGAAAATCCGCTATACAACAGCCGCTATCCTCAATGACCAATTCATTAGCAATCTGGGATGTTACCAAATTTAGATGCGGACTTACATCCAGAAAAACCCTAATGACACCCCTATGGGGGAACCCACACTTTGCTCCGGGTATGCCTAGCGCTAACTTTCAAATCTGGAAACAGCATAATATTATGAGATTACAAGATCTGGTGGTAGACAACAAACTCATATCATTTGCACAAATTAGAGAAGAGAAAAATATCCCACATTCAGAATTTTTTAGATACCTCCAGATCAGAGCCTTCTACAATAATTTAACCCCATACCCACCTCTGACAACATTCGAAAAGCTCTGTCTGAATGAGACCAACACAAAGGGACTCACATCGCAGATGTATAGAGAAGTGATCGGTTCTGGAACTAAAGTCACCCACAAGCTAGGTTACATGCTAAAATGGGAAACGGACTTAGGAGAGACCTTAGATGTTGACGAGTGGACCCAAATAGCAACAGCAGCTGCTAAGAGCTCGATTTGCACAACATTAAAGGAGAACGCATATAAGGTCCTAATGAGGTGGTACCTCACCCCGCTTAGACTATCCAAATTTGTAAATGGTAGTTCTCCACTCTGTCCTAGACAGTGTGGAGAACCCGCTGATGCTGTGGTCTTGCCCCCGGCTAATTCCAATGTGGAAAAAAATCATTAATTGGCTTCAGAGGCTGTTAGGCCTCGACATCCCATTTGATCCCGGTCTCTTCCTTTTGGGAAGAGCAAGACAAGGCTTCTCAAAAGCCACTCTTAAACTAATAGCACATTTTGCTACAGCCGTGCGGTGCGAGATTGCAGCATTATGGAAACAAAGTGAAATTCCTGTTATCCCCAAAATCCGGAATAGAATTTGGTACGTATGCCAGATGGAAAAATTGACAAGTTTAGTCAATGACACTGGCGAAAATTTCCTAAAAGTCTGGACACCTTGGCTGGCCCAGACAGACATCCCTGGGGTGGAGAGAGCCACCGTTTTGCTTTAATAGTAGCTAGATGCGTTCTCCGGTAATGGAGTAGCCCACCCAGCAGCAACAAATCAAGCCAGACATCGGTCCCTGAGGCGTTGATCAGAGCTGCGGCCTCCCAACTTTCCTCTCCCCCTCCCCACCCTCTTCCTCTTCCCCCCCCACCTAATTTTACTTTATGATTATTTATTATTTAAGTTTATGTTGTTGCTTATAACTTTGTTTTGATGACAATGTTTGTGTTCAGCTATCATACATAAGAGATATGAATAATGCAGGTCACAGTACTGGAAATAAGATGTATATATGCTGTATTTTCACAAAAAAAAAAAAATACAAGTTATAAAAAAAAAAAATGCTAAAAGCAAATATTTGGATTGTTTTCTTTCTCTGGGAATTAATTACAAATTTGCATTTCTTAGATGCCTCTGAATAGTTAAATGTTTGATGGCTGATTGTTGATTCGCATTTGTGGCTACCAGATTGAAAAATGGTTTGGATGTGCCAATATTAAAATACTAATTTTTCAAAACTTTGAAAAGTAAAGGCTGACTTATTTTAATAAGCCCTATTCTGAAATAATAAAAACTATAGAGAATCCGGGCACTCAAGATAAAAGTTTAATCAAAAATAGAAGATAGCAAGATAGCCATAAAACCAACATTTTGGTCCATACAGTAGATTAGGCCTTCATCAGGGTGTCAAAATACAAGGTACAATAGCATCAATTTATACATTTACATTGAAACATCAGCGGGAATGGCTTCCTTTGAGAGCGTGTGACATCATCACGCGTCACAGCAAGAAATTATCTCAGCGACGCATAGAGTAAGGCCACGCCCCAGAATGAGATGCCAATGTGTTTCTAGGAGACAAAGGCTGGAAAAAAACACCCTGCACAGTGACTGTATATAAAACAGCCCAAACTTTACAGTACAGATCTCATGACAATCCCGAGAATCATAAATACACACTGAATAAATTTTAGTCAACAAAATAGATGTGACTCTAATATAATATGTAGCCAGGCTCCCCAGACTCACTTCTATCGCTGTATGCACAGGGAAGGTTGCAGCGAACTCAGGGAGCGCTCCGACGTATCAGAGGCTCCGCAGTTGTCCGAGCAATCAGGGCGCCACCATGTTGGGTGCGCGCGCAAGCGCAGCGGGTCGTGGAGGTGGCGATAGAGCAGAGGTCGCGCATGCGCGGCCAGAGGTTGCAAAGCCCGCGAAAGTGGAGCGGCTCCTATAGGGTGGAGCGCACGGGACTACGAGTCCCAGCAGGCATAGCGAGACAAGGTGACGCCAGAGAGCCTATAGGGTGGCCAGGATATCGGGAGGAAGGTTAGAGGTAGCGCAGGGGAGCACGCTTGTCAGAGCCATATGGGAGGAGGAAAGAGAAGGAGCTCTATGTGTAGGGAGGCCAACAGCCCCTACACTAGGCCATATACCTCGGCCCAGTTAGGCCCTGAGTCCCCGTAGAGTGGAGCGGATATAGGGACTGACCCCAGTTAGGTAACAGTTCCCCTTTATTGTGCATCGGAGAATCATAAGTACAGAGACAGTTGCATTATCTGGCCAGAGGTTTGGGCTCAGACCTCCGCTGCCGCAGCCGCAGCCGACCGTGTGGGATCGCCCCGGAAGGTAGTCCTGGTATTCAGCTGTCGTCTGATCCTTTGTGAAGTTCCTTGGCAGGCCCGGGCACCGGAGTGCCCGGAAGGTAACATCATCAAGTGCACCAACTATACCACATATCTATATCAGGACATAGTGGCTGCGAACACACACATATCTCACTTGAGGGTGGGGGAACACTGAGTGTGGGTATTGGACACGGGGTGGGATCACCCGGTGAAGGGGGTAGCGTCCTGCGAGATGCAGTAGTTAGTGTCTCCTCTAGGGAGGGACACCTGTTGATCATATGCATATTTATGGTTACGCTAGTAAAGTCATTGGTTGTTTTACATGCTGTGTGTGGAGTGATATATATTTGTCCTGCGAGGACCCACTCCCCCTCTGGCGGGAGTCGTCGCAGGTGGAGGCGCTGCACCAAGTAAGAGGATATCCATATTCCTACGCGTGCCCCAGGCTCTTCGTGGCGGAGGCTCAGGACCTGCGAGCCAACAGGTTACATTGCATTTGTAGCGTACTGTATTTACTAGGAAACAGGGCTACATTTGGAGGCGCTGCTGAGATCTTAGACCTGGGGTGCCCCACGGCTATACACACACAGCCACCTGTCCACGATGACTCTCCCATCGTGTCAGAGCATGCGCGATTGGGCGCTGCAGATGCAAACGCCCGCCGCGTGGTGGCCATGAGTCAAGTTCCTATGGCCTTACCCTAGAGACATTACAAACGGCCCTACAACAACTACCGGGATTCTCCAAAGCCCGCCTGGTGGACGTCCTTATAGACCAAGACGTCAAGTGGAACACCCTGCTAGTTGATTGTCGCCGAGACTTGGTGGTACTCGAGCCCTCTGTTCCCCAATACCTACAGCTCCCCAACTCTCCTCCTGGTGGAAGTCCCTTTGTCTACCCACTCCGGGACATACCCACTGAGGGGCTGGGCGACGACTGTCATACTCCCACCTCCGCTAATTATCCGGCCAGTGACGCGGGTAGCTGTCGGTCGGACTTCAGTTACCAGGGGTCCAGTGAATCCGAGGAAGCTGGACTGTGTAGGGATATGCTGCAGAAACCTAATGACAAGGTAGGCCAGCTGACCGCCCCACCCAGTTTACCACCCTTAGTGGAAGCCCTCACTCTGGCCACACACTCCCAAAATTACCGGAAATTGAAAGCTTTCTCAGGGACCCTGCCCGTCCCAACGGGGGAAGATATGATAGACCCATGGAAGGAACACACCCGGGGTGTAATGGAGGAACAGTCCTGTATGGACGCAGTGAAACGCCAACGCATCATGGAATGCTTGAGACCCCCAGCGTCCACTCTGGTTAGCATTCATCGAAAGCAACATCCTGACTTGACTTCTCGAATGATGGTCGAATTCTTGATGGAAGCTTATGGCGTGGCCGAAGATGATGGAGCCCTGTGGGCCAAATACTATGCCATCAATCAGAAGGAAGGGGAAGACTTATCTGCCTACATCCATCGGGTGCAGATAGCGTTAGGGCCCCTACTTCACCATAAGTATGTTATAGCCTCTAAAATGGATGAGTATCTCCGTAAGCAATATCTGCGAGGGTCAATCCCCAGCCACCCCATTGCCAACATGATCTGCGACAACCTCACCCGGGGGAGCCCCCCTACGTTCACGAAGTTGTTACAGCAAGTCAAGGAACACGAGGCTCATCTAATGCTTCATTCTCCGCAGAAAGCAAAAGGGGCCATCAATCCCAAGAGTAAGGGGGCTAGTGAAAAGAAGGAAGACCCTTAGGACAAGCCCGGGCCCGAGCGGTCGAAGTACTCGTGGCGAACCTCGCCCACTTACAACTGCCGCACCCCGCCCCGGGATCTGTCCTGTTATAAGTGCGGAAAGAAAAGGCATATATCTTATGACTGCCGGATGGGGGAATCTCGCTACTGGAGTCCCTCCCCCAAGAAGTTCACGCCTAATGCCATGGTCTGCGGAGTATACGCCGCCAGTGGGGGAGCCATAGTGGCGCCAGCTCTGACCTAACCCCGGGAGGCCACGGACCCAAATCTGACCTCCACCCGAGATAGTGAATGTCCCCGTGACTGGAATAATCGGGTGGGACCGGTGGCTCTCATACGTGTGCTAGTGGACGGCATCTACTCCTCCGCCTTGCTGGACACAGGATGACAAGTGACCAGCATATATCGGGGGTTCTATGATCAACATCTCCAGAATAAACCCCTGAAGTCAGCCGAACATATCAAAGTAAGGGGCCTGAGCAATGAAGACTACCCTATCGATGGTATCGTGACGGTGTCTCTAGAGATTCAGCAGCTCAACCCCGGGAAGTCACACCCCCTGAACGTGGACGCCCTCGTGTGTCTGGAACCCAAGGATCTACCCAAGTACCCGATCATCCTGGGGACCAATGCAGACATTGTACAAGCAGTTATCCGAGCCTATTTGCAAGAGACAAATGAATGGCCCATGTCCAGTCTTCAACTGCAGCTCGTTCAGGTGGACCCGGACCCCCCAGCCTCGGGCCTCGAGGACTATGGGCTGTTGTTCTGAGGCAGAGCCGGCCTAACGTAAATTCAGCCTGGGGCAATACAGAGAATGCCAGAATGGTGGTTGTATGCCGCGCGAGAAGACACGGAGCATCTCTTTTCGCTGGAAAGCACTCCGGAAGAAGACGCTCGAAGAGGATATCGAATAGTGCCGGAATTTCGGGATTGGCCTACTGCCATTCCTCGTCGCATCTATGTGTTGATACAGAATCTCTCCCCATTCACCATGGCTATAGATGCGGGACACAAATTGGGTCGGATCTACCCGGTCAGTCTAGTGGATGAGACCACCCAGGTCAAAACCGCCCGAGCTGTATGCCCCTCGGCCGGGCAAGACTTCGACTTCGGCTCATTCGGGCTGCCCGAAGAGTGGAAGGAGAGATTGAGGGGCCTATTGGAAGGCAGGCGTGCCGTCTTCTCTACTGGAGAAATGGATGTGGGTGCAGTCGCAGTGCCCAGCAAACTATCCGGATGAATGACACGACTCCCTTCCGGGAGTGCTCCCGGCGTATCGCCCCTAGGGATGTCGAGGATGTTCGGGCCGTGATTCACGAGATGGAGGAGGCTGGGATCGTCATGGAGTCCAGGAGCCCCTACGCCTCACCCATCGTGGTGGTGAGGAAAAAGAATGGGACTGTGCGACTATGTGTGGATTACCGGACTTTGAATAATCGCACGATTCCTGACCAATATAACCTCCCACACATAGAAGAGATCCTGAATGCCCTCAATGGGAGAAAATGGTTCAGTGTGTTGGATCTCAGGTCCGGGTATTACCAGGTTCCCATGAGCCCCGAGGATCAAGAGAAGACTGCTTTCATCTGTCCGTTGGGGTTCTATCAATTCACTCGCATGCCCCAAGGCATTTGTGGGGCACCGGCCACCTTCCAACGACTAATGGAGAAAACCTTGGGAGACTTGAACCCCTGAGAATGTTTGGTGTATTTGGACGACATCATCGTCTTCGGCCGAACACTAGAGGAACATGAGACCCGGCTACTGAAGGTACTCGACCGTCTAGCTAGGGAGGGGCTCAAGTTGTCCTTGGATAAATGCCGATTTTGTAGGACATCTGTGACCTACGTAGGACACATTGTATCCTCTGAAGGAATAGCCAATGACCCGGCCAAAATAGAAGCCGTAGTAAGCTGGCTCCGACCCGATAACGTGGTAGAATTGCGCTCTTTCTTGGGATTCTGTGGATACTATCGTAGATATGTGGAAGGATATTCTCATCGGGCCAAGGCCCTCAACAGTCTTCTCAAAACATATCCCGAAGACACGGGGCAAAAGGCCACTCCCGCACGACAACCCTTCGGGGACAAGTGGACTCCAGAGTGTGAACAGGCATTCCTGGACCTGAAGCAGAGTCTGACAGCGGCTCCGGTGTTAGCCTATGCGACCCCGAACAACCTTATATCCTACATGTGGACGCTAGTCTCAATGGACTAGGTGCGGTACTACATCAGAAACATCCAGAAGGATTACGACCTGTAGCCTACATCCGCCGCAGCCTGACGCCCAGCGAGCAAAACTACCCAGTGCATAAGCTAGAGTTTCTCGTCCTAAAGTGGGCTATCGTGGATAAGCTCCATGACTACACTACCGACACACTTTATTAAAGTGTGGCCGGTACCGCAAGCCGGGAGATTTCCCGGCTTGCTAGTGGCCGCCCCTCGGCGTGCCGCGCGTCATAGACGCGCGGTCACGCGTCTTCGGGAGCCTGCGCCCCCTGAACGCGCGTCCAGGGCTCCCCGAGGGAGCCCTGGTGTCCCGCGATCGCGGGACGGCGGCAGGGGGTTCCGGGGGACCCGGCGGACCCGGCAGCGGTAGGGAGAGCGCCCCGATCGGAGGGCGCTCTTCCGCTGCTTCGGCGCGCGCCCGTCACCCTCGGGCGCGCGCCAGGCTACTGCTGCGGCCAAGAACGGGCAAATGCTCGAATAAACTTGGCCGCAGCAGTACCTCTATGGTATCACGTTCCAGGTGCGCACGGACAATAATCCCCTCACGTATATCAAGACTTCAGCTAAACTGGATGCGGCTGGACATCGCTGGTTAGCAGCACTCTTCAACTGCAATTTCACCCTGAAATACAAACCGGGCCCCCTGAATGTGGGGTCCGATGCCCTATCTAGACGACCGGGGCTGGTCGCAACCCCTGATGACGATCAATGGGAAGAAATCCCTGGCCCTGGGGTGCGGGCTCTGTGCAGCACCGCAGCCATAGTGAATGATCAAGTAGCCTTCTCCGAATTAAGGGTGGCGGATTCTTTAGGGTGTGCGTCCAAGGCCATCCCCGATGTGTACAGGGATCCCAGTGGAATGAACATCACCCCTGACAAGATCATAGCCGGGAAAGACATGGTGCGTTATCAAGTTCGTGACCCGGTAGCCGGCGCCATCCGCCATGCTATCCAGAGAAACCGTCCAGATCTACTCAAACACGCCCCTGGCAATGTGGGGGATATTCTGATGCGAGAAGCAGATAAATTTGAAATACGGGACAATTTATTATACCGGGTTGTGGAATATCATAACCATCCAAGTAGGCGGCAGCTGGTTCTACCTAAAATGTTACAATACTTGGTGTTGCGGTCATTACATGACGAACATGGTTATTTGGGCGTCGACCAAACCTTTGGATTGGTGAGAGATCGATTCTTCTGGCCAAAAATGAGGGAGGCCGTGGAGCATCATTGTCGACGGTGTAGCCGCTGCATTCAACGCAATACACTGCCATCCAGGGCCGCCCCAATGGGTCATTTGAAAAGTACGGGTCCCCTTGGACTTAGTATGCATGGACTTTCTATGTATTGAGCCGGATAGCTGGGGGAATCTGCAATGTGCTGGTTATCACAGATCATTACACGAGATATGCGCAAGCCTTTCCGACCAAAGACCAAAAAGCCATCACAGTAGCCAAGGTGCTGTGGGAAAAATACTTCATACATTATGGGCTTCCTCACCGACTACATTCTGACCAGGGCAGAGACTTTGAAAGCAAACTTATACGGGAATTACTAAAGATCTTGCACATCACCAAATCCCGAACCACCCCGTACCACCCTGAAGGGGACGCTTTGCCTGAACGGTTCAATCGCACTTTACTGGACATGCTGGGCACCTTCACGGGGGTGCAAAAGACTGAGTGGAGTAGACACGTGGAGACGCTAGTACACGCCTACAACTGTACCAGACATGAATCTACCGGATTTTCGCCCTACTTCCTGATGTTCGGAAGAGAGGCCCGACTGCCAGTAGACATATGGCTGAGGGTCTCCACTACGGAGTTCATAATGCCACTCACTTCAAATATGTGCAGAGACTACAAGAGAACCTGCAAAAGGCCTATCAGCAAGCGGAAAGATCTATGGAAAAGCTGAATGCTGGTAACAAGAGACGCTATGACCACAAGGTCAAACATCGGGACATTCAGCCAGGGGATGCTGTACTTCTCCGCAACTTGGGAGTACCGGGAAAACACAAATTGGCTGACCAGTGGAGAGAAGGAGTCTATGAAGTGGAGTCCCAGATGCCTGGCCTCCCGGTCTATCATATCAAGGACTCGGAGGGTCGGGTAAAGGTATGGCATAGAAACCATTTGCTTCCTATCCCGCAAGTGGGGGAGGATGAAGCTGAACTACCAGCTACTTCATTGGATGGAGAGATGACCCAGTGTGGGGGTGGTACAGAGACTGACAATAATATGACTTATGAGGATCCACAGGAGGGAACCTCTGAAAGGGGCCCTCAGAAGCAGCGAGCATCTCCCGGTGGAGCTACGGGTAAAGAGCTCGGCAAGAAAACGCCCAATACGGTGGTTCTTGAAAATTCTACTTTGGACCCGCAGAGTCCATGTTTTGTGCCTTTCAATGATCATGCAGAGACTGTAACTCCCACAAGGGAAGAGGCCGAGCCTCAGGACTGTGATAGTCATTCTCATGAGGGAGTGACTGAAGAACAATTAAGACGAATTCAGAGAGTTGGGCCGCCTCCAATGAGGATGACCTATGACCCGTTCGGGGCACTCAGCAGTGGGCTCGCAACCGAGTAAAGTCAGTTATAGTTACTGCTCCGACACACTTTATTCGAGCAAATACCCAGTATGTACCTGGCAGATACCTGGAATGCGCCGCTCCTCACCTCTGACAAGCCCCGTTGCGTTTGCCTTCCCAGCCTGGGTTCATGCCTGGCTGACGGGCGGCTGATCTGTTAAATGATAATGATTAGGATTTAATAGGCTGCAATGCTTCGCGTGTCTACCAGATGGCATAAATTCATGAATTGTAATGCAGTATATATATATATACTGTGCAGTATTGCAGCCAGCGGGAATAAAATGCTTCAATCCCTGCCTGGAAAATAACCCAATGCACTCGGGCAGAAAACAGTCACAAACCTCAATACACCCGGGTATACCCGAATTCGTGGGACTAGCCGAGCTCGAATAAAGTGTGTCGCCAGTGTATGTTCAGTGAGATGTATAACCTTATATAGAGTGTGAAATGTATCGTTTACGTATTCATGCATTTTTATTATATAATCGTTGTGCCAGTTGATGTTCTAGTATTCCAAGCGGGGACGTTGGAGTCCACATGGGGAAGATGTAGCCAGGCTCCCCAGACTCAATCCTATCGCTGTATGCGCAGGGAAGGTTGCAGCGAGTGCAGGGAGCGCTCCGACGTATCAGAGGCTCCACACCTCTCTGCCTCCCCCTTCTCCCCTTTTTCACTTCCCCCCAACCCTCCCTTTGTCTCTCTTTTCTGTTCCCCCCCAACTACTTTTCAACATGGTATAAATACTGATCAGTACTAGTTGGTTCTCCTTTACCAACTGAATGAATGCCTATATACTGTAATTGCAGATGTTATACACAGGCTAACAGTAACTATTCAAGAATAACGCAATATGCTTCTTATCTTATAATAATGATACAATTTCTAATGTATACATCTGTATGTTCCCATCATTATACTGTTGGATATCTGTACTCTGGGAAAAAAATCTAATAAAATATTTAAAACCACAGCTTAAAACCGCGATCTTTGGTCTGTAGGGAACGATGGGAGGTGTGGAGGGCGTGGCCAAAATTATTTTGGGAAGATGCATAAGGGACAGAGAAGCACAGTAACGTGCTCTGCAAGGAGGAGGGTGGGAAATAAGGACCAGTTCCCTTGTTAGAACATTTACTGGCTGTATGGGAAGGGCGGGGCGAGTGAGAGGAGGGCCTGCTGATGTCATGATATTGGGGAGGGAGCAGCATAGTGGTTCTTCTCGAGCACTGCAAGTCTTGTATAGTATGTGATGCTGCTTGCTCTCTGTGATCGCGCAGTAAGGTTGCACAGAGAAATTATTGTATGCGATCTGGGGGAAAGAGGGGTCAAAAGGCAATTAGTCTGAAGACTCTCCTCAAGCCCTGCTATTGGCTCCCAGCACAGAACGTGAAGACACATTTCTTGTCTCCCCTGTTGGCTGATGCGCCACCGCGCTTCGTGAGTCAACATGAGAGAACACACTGGGGCCTGCCTGATTGAGGTTAGTGTCTGGTGTGTGGCGCACACGCCGCCGTCACCACCAGGGACTTAGCCTAGGAGCTGGGCAAGGAGATGCAGCTCTCTCTGTGCAGCTTTTCCAGGCTACAGTTTAAGCAAACACTAGTGCAATAAGTATTGGGGAAAAACACAAAGTAGTACGATGTTGCATTTTTTTACCAAACTACTGTATAAAAAAACTTGTGATTTTTTTTTAGTGAATAACGTTTTGACACCCATTTCTTATAGAGCGGTAAGAAAATGCAAACCCGCTCAGCAATGCACTGAACTTATCGAAATTTAGTGAATAGGCCCCTATATTTTTTAATTATTATAGGGAATGGAGAGTATGTTTGTTTTGGCATACTATTGCATGTAATATTGAGTGTATTAAGTATGAGAATACTCACAGCTTCGGAACCCCATCTTACACTGGTCCACTTTACTCAGATTATGTAGTCTCCTGGATCATACCCGCTACCTCTGGTACGTGCTGTTCTGCCAGGCTAGGAAGGCTCTGGTACCGCACTGTATCCAAATGCTCCTCTCTCCCTATATCACTCCTAACCCCTCCTTCCTTTTGTGGTGCAATTAGATTTAGAATTACCTCTCATTTTCAAGTATGTCCTGGCCACAAAGTTACATTAAGTACTTTAAACGTGACTATTTCTAATATGTTTGCAATGGCAAACATCAGAAGTCAGGAATGTATTTAGACAGGAAGGTGATTGGAGGGACACTGCCAACAGGTAAAGAAGTGGGGTGATCCTTAGCAGAAGGAAGAGCAACACGATTCATCAGTGAACCTTAATACTAGAAGCAGGTTAATGATGGTGAATCATAGGAGATAAGTACTGGGTACAGTGGGTGGCTAGATACCTTTCATAAGATGATTAATCAGTTTTTTCAGGGACTCTTTGAGATACTGAAACTTTAAATGTTGTTCTTGTGAGTAGTGAGCAGGTATAAGGACCTCAAATAGGCAAATGATTACTTTATACAGATTGATTCCTTACTGCAATGTACAAGGCATGGCCTATAGTGTTTTCTGATCTTATGAGAGAGCACATGTAAGCATGTGACATACGTTATTTAGCTAAGTACTCCTCACTTGAATGTGTGAGTGCACTGAAAATATGACAGAAATGTTTGTTCTGATGTTCAAGGTTGTGTCTAAAGTGCATGTATACATGAGATCGATATCTAAGGTATTATACATGTACTGTATTGTCACTTACCAAGTATCTCCACATACCCTGAATCCACAAGTCTCAATACCTGGGAGGTAGCTATGATAGAGCTCACCAATGATAGAGCTCACCCACTCCTACATAGGGGTCAGGTGTAATGGGACAGGTGGTCCCCCTCCAGTCTTCCGTGCCTCGGCAGCATGGTCAGTATTCTGGAAGCCAGAGGGTCACGTGTAGGATGACTTAGCTCAGATAGTGTCAACTCGACACTCTTTTCCAAGCACGACAAGGTCTGTTTCTTTTCTTACTTTATTTGGAGAAAGCAGGGAAAAACAGTCTCTTGTGTAGAGGTGTAGGTCTAAATATCTCTGTGTGTGCTTAGTAGTAAAGGGAGGTGAAAAGATAATCCTGCAGCACCATTACAGGGGTTACAGCAAGGTACTCACTCGTCCAGTGGTGTGGTGGAAAGGAAATGGCAATGTATGCTGGGTAGTAAGATAGTCTGGGGACAGACCATCTGTGGGCAGAGCAGAGGGGGAGAAAGCAGACTAGCCCATTTGAGAGAAAGGCTGGGGCTGCTATGGCAACTCACAGGAGAGTCTGGGGGAGCTACAACATGTAGCAATAATGTTGCATCTTTAATACAGCAAGCTGCTGGGAGAGAGGAAATGGCACTGTATTATCACACAAGCACTGTGTTGGTATACAGAGCCAAACACATACAGCTGGCACTAAGAAGCTGACAAGCAGGGCTGCGAGGAAAAGGGGGGGGGGTGAAACAGGAGTGCAGACAGGGGTATTCCTGTTCCATGACAGTCAGCGAGCTTTTTTTTTTCACTTTTTGCTTGCTGTTTGCCTATAGCTGTGATTATCATGGTGGAGCATCTGCACGCTACGCCAAAACAAAGTAATGTGGGCAATTGAGCACATAGTGCGTGCGACCGAAGCGTCCGAGCGCACAAATTTCAAACACATCTGAGAAATTGATTCTTCTGGGTGATGGTCGCATCACAGCCGCGTCACATGAAACATTCAGCCAATGATGGCGAATCGCTCGCGTGACGTCATTGCAATGCCTCCCACCACACCTACCTGTCACGATGTAATATGCATTTATTTGAATTTGAAACATACTTATCGGATTCCTGATAGGTCACACGAATGCGTAATGCATCACAAAATGGGGTGCACTAAGATTTTTAACCAATGCTCATGTGCACTGTATTAGAGACTGCATCTGATAATATGTATTTTATAGGGGGTACTCCATATTAATTTATAAAGTTGCCTTGTAATAATCTAGCCATTCTGTTGTTTACCACCTTTGCCCCATATGTGTTGGCTGAATGCCAGGAATATGGTCAGATGGCAGTTCCTGAAGTAAAGGCAGGAAGTCTGGACACATACGTAATTTCAATGTGTGTGCTATCTCAGCATTTCAATTTCTCAAGTCTCAAGTCAGAATATATGACTTCACTATTGTAACTTGGGAAGTACAGTAAGCTGTTGCACGTATACACTTTCACTCAGCTATATAAACCTGAGTGTGACTGTAAGTAAACTAGGAGAAATATTTGACAAAGCTGTGTCTGACTCGTTAACTTCATCCTCCGAGCGTTCGTTCTTTTCCTGTTCAGCACCTTAGAGGGTCTTGGCCTCTTGAGAGGGTCTTCCGAGTTGAAGGGGACGGTCCATACTAACGTTGGAGTATAGGACAAATTTACAGCATCTCTGAGACGTGAAAATTTCTGTTACTAGTGCTGCTAGGATATTCTAGGAAAGAGGTGCACAAACTGGGGGCACGCCTGCCTAAGACTTTTGGGGGGGGGCGTGGCTCACTTCACCATCTTCAGTCCACGCGTCTCCATGGCAATATGGCATCATTGGTCATGTGACGTGACATCATATGACCCCACAGCGTCATTTGATGCCGCATTAGAGGTAAGGGGGGCCGCGGCACAGGGAGAGAGCAGGCATGGGGCGCAGCACAGGAAGTGTGTGCACCACTGTGCTAGGATATCCATTAATAAGACGAAAAATAACGTCCAATCACAATTTCGGCAATGCAAATTATAAGTGCAAAAACAACAGACTTCTGTGGATCTATCTCCAAGTCTAATATGTGAAATCGGTTCCTCTCCCTTTCTGATTTTAGATTTATGCTCAGAGAAACGTTTTTTAAGGGGTCTCGTGGTTTTACCAACATACAATAAACTACATGGGCACTTCAAAACATAAACCACATAGCTAAAGGTACAATGGCATGGGCACGGATATGGAAACTCTTTTCCGTGTAGGGATGGACAAAGGTATCTCCCAGTATAATAACCCTGTTATGCATGGAACAACTACAACATGGACATCTTTTTAGAAAGGAAAGGTATACAGGGATATACCAAATAAGTAAACGTGGGAAGGATGTTGATCCAGGGAGTAACCTGATCGCCAATATTTGGAGTCAGGGTGGAATTATTTTTCTTCCCCTTATGAGATATCATTAGATAATATTTCACTGGGTGTTTTTGTTTGCCTTCCTCTGGATCAATATACTTTAAATACAAATATAGGATAAAGTATCTGTCATATAAATTTAGCATACTTTGAACTTGATGGACATATATCTTTTTTCTATTTCATCTACTATGTAGCTATGTAGCTATATGTAACTATAAAACATCAAAAACAGCAAAATTTTGGATTAGAAAAAAAAGTGTTGGTGTACAGTGGTGTGAAAAAGTAAGTACACCCTCTTTGAATTCTAAGGTTTTACATATCAGGACATAATAACAATCATCTGTTCCTTAGCAGGTCTAAAAATTAGGTAAATACAACCTCAGATGAACAACAACACATGACATATTACATGTGTCATGATTTATTTAATAAAAATAAAGCCAAAATGGAGAAGCCATGTGTGAAAAACTAAGTATACCTTATGATTCAATAGCTTGTAGAACCACCTTTAGCAGCAATAACTTGAAGTAATCGTTTTCTGTATGATTTTATCAGTCTCTCACATCGATGTGGAGGAATTTGGGCCCACTCTTCTTTACAACGTTGCTTCAGTTGATTGAGATTTGTGGGCATTTGTTTATGCACACCTCTCTTAAGGTCCAGCCACAGCATTTCAATCAGGTTGAGGTTTGGACTTTGACTGGGCCATTGCAACACCTTGATTATTTTTCAGCCATTCTGTTTTAGATTTGCTGGTGTGCTTGGGATCATTTTCCTGTTGTATGACCTAATTTAGGCAAAGCTTTAGCTGTCGGACAGATGGGCTCACATTTGACTTTAGAATACTTTGGTATACAGAGGATTTCATGGTCGACTCAATGACTGCAAGGTTCCCAGGTCCTGTGGCTGCAAAACAAGCATAAATCGTCACCCCTCCACCACCGTGCTTGACAGTTGGTATGAGGTATTTGTGCTGATATGCTGTGTTTGGTTTTTGCCAAACATGGCGCTGTGCATTATGGCCAAACATCTCCACTTTGGTCTTGTCTGTCCAAAGGACATTGTTCCAGAAGTCTTGTGGTTTGTTCAGATGCAACTTTGCAAACCTAAGCCATGCTGCCATGTTCTTTTTAGAGAGAAGAGGCTTTCTCATGGCAACCATTCCAAACAAACCATACTTGTTCAGTCTTTTTCTAATTGAACTGTCATGAACTTTAACATTTAACATGCTAACTGAGGCCTGTAGAGTCTGAGATGTAACTCTTGTTTTTTTTTGTTGCAATTTCTCTGAGCATTGCACGGTCTGACTTTGGGGTTAATTTGCTGGGACGTCCACTCCTGGGAAGATTGGCAACTGTCTTGAATGTTTTCCACTTTTGAATAATATTTCTCACTGTAGAATGATGGACTTTAAATTGTTTGGAAATGGCATTATAAGCCTTCCCAGATTGATGTAGAAGGAACGGGAGCCTCACACCCCCTAGTTCCGCTTCTCAATGTTGACCAAATGTATAGCAATAATAAAATCTGCTTGTTGAACAGCCATCAGCGTTGCATACACTTAATTCACATATCCAAAAGCAACAGTATTGCGGTCCCCCCAATAGCCTCTAGAGTGAGGTAAATCTTGTATGGGTTACAGGACCTTAGTAGTTAAAGTACTCACTGTTGGAATACTGCAACACCTGGCTGAACCGGTGTGCTCCTGCTGAATGAGTAACGAAGAATCCAAGAAAAACGAAGCGGTGCAACTCCCACGCAGGTATGGACACAGACCAGGGTAATGACACTCAAGTGTTGGCTTTATTGACACCCGACAGCCCCAAAAACCACTCTGACGCGTTTCGCACGGTACCCCATGCTTTGTCAAATAATTATTTTTTTTACAAAGCACGGGGTACCGTGCGAAACGCGTCAGAGTGGTTTTTGGGGCTGTCGGGTGGCAATAAAGCCAACACTTGAGTGTCATTACCCTGGTCTGTGTCCTTACCTGCGTGGGAGTTGCACCGCTTCGTTTTTCTTGGATTCCCAGATTGATGGGCAGCAACAATTGCTTCTCTAAGATCATCGCTGATGTCTTTCCTCCTTGGCATTGTTTTAACACACACCTGAATGCTCCAGACCAGCAAACTGCTAAAACTTCGGCTTTTATAGAGGTGGTCACACTTGCTGATGATCAATTAATCAAGCGCATTTGATTAGCAGCACCAGTCTGCTACTTAGCATCTTAATTCCAATGGAAGCAGTAAGGGTGTACTTAGTTTTTCACACATAGCTTCTCCATTTTGGCTTTATTTTTGTTAAATAAATCATGACACAGTGTAATATGTCATATGTTGTTGTTCATCTGAAGTTGTATTTACCTAATTTTAAGACCTGCTAAGGAACAGATGATTGTTATTATGTCCTGATATGTAAAACCATAGAATTCAAAGAGGGTGTACTTTCTTTTTCACACCACTGTATACTTGTTGGAATCATCTACTTTAGTCAATCTTTCTGCTAAATGTGTCCCTTTAGTATAGGCAAAAAATGGTGGTACTTTACATATCTGTCTTAATATACTACCATTCTGCAAAATAGTCCAGTGTTTGTAAATTAAACATTTTATGCAAGTACCGGCAGTAGAAAAAGCAGTGGAGAAAACCAGTCATTTTTCCTTATTTATCTGATTAGTTTTAGGTTTATAAAGAAGTGTCTAGCACTTATCCAAGCCCTGTACAGAATAGCCTCTCTGCATAAACCGTTTCCTCATCTCACTGACTTTTATTATTTTATTTTATTAGATTGATAAAGGTGCCTTATGGAATGATTGTGTATTTGATCTATAAATTGTAATTTACATCTGAACCTCGGGGAGTTCATCTCCGCTGTGCCCGTGTCACCTGCAAAGAAAGACTTTAAATTAAGCAAACGCTCAAACCGTAACAAGTCAATTTCAAAACTCAAAATGATTCAAACGAGTGGTTGGCACAAATGTCAAACCTTTTGTTAACACAGATAACTCATCAGTCAACAGAAGAACAGAAATGAGATTAAGAACGACAGTGTTTGGGCACTCTGGATCTTGTTCGTGGAGGGCACTTTTGGTTTTCTCCTCCCTCTCCTCGTCTTTTGCTTGGGCGTTGTCCTACAAAATTAGGATTATGGGGATTTAATTGAACAGAGTCTGAGTCCAATGATGTAAAACCTTCAGCCTCAGAATTGTTCGTTTCAGTGTTAACTGATGAGGCTCTAAATCCACGTGGACGATGTTGTGAACAAGGTCAAAATGGGCTTCGTTCTCCTTTTAAACATGGATAAATGCTGTCCTTTTAATAATCAACAATTACCTTCTTGCATTTTTTCTTTTTAAGGACCCAGAGCTACTCTTTAAATGTATGTAACTTGGTGTCCAACTGTACAAGTTGTGGATTGATATTCTGTAGCTTTAAACTGATCAATATGTATCTCTATTTTTGAGATGTCATGTCTGACTTGAGACGTGTTCTGTACCTTCCTCTTTTATAAGAACAATGAGGTCCAAGGAGACTTTATTAAGAATTTGACACCAGTGGGTGCAAAAATCCTGCCCTTGTCGTCCAATTGTAAGTTAGTTGCGTATACGAAAACATCTCGGTATATGTTTTTCCTTGTAGTATTCTGTTAGCGTGTCCATGATATTGTAGCTCTATCTATTACATTTATAGTTAAATATATCCCACGATGAAGGTCTAATCTATGGACCGAAATGTCAGTTTATGGCTATCTTCTCTGTAACTCCTCCTTGCCTGGCTCAAAAGGAGTTGTTGCACAAGATTAGTATAGAAGGTGCAGGTGTTATGCACAGACTCTTGTTACCTTGATCTCAAGGTACTGGTGTCCAGCGGGATGGTTATGTAAGCTGTTGGTAGTTGATAGTTGCTGCTGGTAATAAAGGGTGCCAGGGACTTTTTTAATTGGTTAAACAGGACATATTTTATTGAAACAGCACAGGCTTTCTTATAGCTTCCCTGGCTTCCAAACAGTTGGACCAGGGAGGTACTCATGGCTTGTGTAATGCTCTTCTTATACTTTCAAAAAGACATACCCTTCATATATGTGATGCCAGGAATTATATGCAGACCCCTACAGGGGCTAAGTTAAGGGGTTGCCTTCAATCTAGGCTCCCATTGCCTGTCATCCTACGCAGGATACCTCTAGACCCTACAACTGGTGATCTGCAGTGCCTAGGCATGGAAATGTGGTTGGGGCAAACCAATGTGGTACTGTATCCCGGAAGACACGGTTCGAGGGCTCCCAAATGACGAGTAACCACGCATTATTCTCCAAATGGCTAAGGATACAAGTTGGCCTGTCCACTTTACAGTGGTCCTTATAAACTAAGGGGCACTGCTCCCTATGCTATGGAAAATAATAAAGGTGACCATACCTACATACATACAGTTACACATATTACATAGTGAACCTCTTCTTCTATCCTGGGATCCCAGGTGGCATTGGGATTCTTCTGGGATCTAAGGCCCAAATTCCCCACCCCCAGTATTTATATTAAATGGTGACATAAGGGTTACCATAGTTACAGGGGAGTGGTTTGACTCATCTAAACTACTTCCACCAAGATTAGGTTTTTTTCTAGAGTGACAGAGTAGGTTTTTTTTTAAAATGGGGGCATGGCGTAAATTTTAGTTAGCCTGAATCGCAACATATATTAAAAGGTCACTACTTTGCAACATTCTACAATAGTTAAGCCTTCATATGCAAACTAGTAAGCCCAACAGGGGTGTTACATCTATATTTGCTGAAACTTTTTTCTTGAGTTCCTGGCTTCTCTCTAGTGTTTATCCTTTCATGGTTTTGTCAGATGTTGAGAGGTCTCGATATTTGGAGCTGGAGGCACTGCATTGTTATTTTTGTATCAATGTAACTTTTTGGAGTGACAGGTCTTACTACACTGTCTCACTATTTGTGAATAACCATTAGCTTTACTGTACCACAAGTGCAGTACAATGCGTTACTGGAATGATGAATTTCATTCATGCATTCAGTAGAAAGCATTGAATGATTTCCTGTCTCAAACAATTCTCACTAGCACAAATTCCCCAAAGTTCTACAAACTCGATTCTATTCCAAATGTTTTCTTCGGGTCCCAAGCCGATGGAGTATTTTCTGCTGCTTTGATCTGGAATTGCAGTTCCGTACAAGCCTCACTCAGCATGCACCTAATGTGTCCAGATTGAAAATATTAACTAGCAGTAACACACTGATGCATCATCATGCTGCTGTTTTATAAACTATCCCTTCAGGCCACAAGCTGTCATGTCCCTGTTTAAACTGTCATGTCACAATCCCCTTAAACCTTCTGTTTAATCAGCTCGTAGCCATGTAATTATTTGTAAGAAACATAAGTCCATACAAATGAGTTAATTAAACATGTGTTATTTGTGTAAGAAAAAATAGACAATTTTCTAAATGCTTTGCAAATTCTTGAAACAAAAAAAAGGATATTTTTTGTTTTGTGAGTGAAATGTAAAAATCCATCCAAAATGTTTAGAAATCATTTACATTTTAAGGTTTTAATGGTAGCACTGTGAGTGTAGTGAGTGAATGTGCAGTATTGTTGCTTACTGTATATATAATAAATGTAAATAACACCCAGAAATAATATGTGATACTAATACTTTGGCACCTCGTTTCTCTGTTAACTTCAATATGGTTCTAAGTTTTATGTATGTGTTTAGGTACCCCAGAAGAAATCAATTCAAAGTAGAAGAAGATAAGAGAAAACACTGGCAACGAAAAAGTGAAAAAACGTAAAAAGAATGATGAAGGGTGAATTTTAAAAAAGAAAACAGGAAAAAAATACAAGTACAGTAAAGTAAAAGCCAACGAAAAAAAAAGATTAAGGGAAAAAGGAGATCGTGTCAAATACGATCTCTCTCTTTTTAATGGCACTTTGACAGAAGATTAATTCAAGTCAGCTGCTGAAAATAATTATTGTATTATGGGAGCAGTAATCATTATTTAGAACATGATTAAATATGTCTGCATCTATTGACTCTGCCTATGATTTATGTATTTGTTTAGTCAATAGTCTAATGTAAATGATGTAATTAATTATAGATGGTGGTGTCAGGTCATTGGTGAAAACAATCTGATGAGAACAAGGACTCTGTTTTTTAATGACAGATGCAGTTGGGGGGTGGGTAGAGTTGAGGGAATTCCAGGGGAACTTTTTCATGTATGAATGGCGGCTGGGATCTCAATTTGCATGTTGTCTTTCTCTTGTTCGGCACTCGTTTAGAAATTGAAATAACTTGTTAAGCAAAGGGGAAGGGAGCATATGATTGCAAAAGGGACGCCTGGGACAGCAAGCAGCTAAAGAGCCAGCTGCTCCCTAACACAAGGGAGAACGCCGCTATCATTTACAGCTTCATAAAATTACATTTTTTCTAAATTAAATCAGTAGGCAGCATGCAAGAGGCCCACTATCTCTAATAACAATTTTTCAATCAATATTTGGGCTTGATAATATTGTATCTCAGCTAGGGGGTAGAAGGATAGAGCAAGCAATAGAATGGACAAATGGCAGTGAAGGCTTCAGTGTTGCTGTTGTTAGTGACATTTGATTCTCTCTCTCTCTCTCTCTCTCTCTCTCTCTCTCTCTCTCTCTCTCTCTCTCTCTCTCTCTCTCTCTCTCTGTATGTGTATATATATATATATATATATATATATATATATATATATATATATATATATATACATACACACACAGACACCACATTTATTTATGCATGGTGGATTCTCCATTACTGCAAGTCTATTCCCTGTAGATTTTTCTCTTAACTGATAATTCGGTCAGCCACATTCCTCAGAGGGAGGTCGGAGGTCACCACAGCCCCTGTCAGGCCCCAGAGAAACCATTTCCATTTTAATGCTGCAGCTATAATCTATCAAAGATGTGATGTACAAGATACAATGAATTTAAGTGGTCTTCATATATCACTGAGCTTTCATGCCTTCACCTGGGTAATAGTCTGAATTACTCTCCCTACCTCACAGTCTGTCACCTCCAGTAAAATAACTGCCACTCTGGTGTTAAAGACAGGTTTGTCCAAATTGGGGCCATGATAGCAGAAGATATTAAACATCATAAACTTAAGCATTTAGTGCTTAGCCTCCAGGAGGCAATGGTTTAAAGTAATACGGTAAATAATTTTACTGACTTATTCTGCTCATGTTTTTTATTTATGAGAGTTCAAATAAATTAAGCTAGGTTAGGCAAACAGATATACTATACAGTACACAAGCTCTGGCATGGGCTCTAACAGGCAGGTATTTCTCTAACTTTATCTGTTGACACTAGAACTCAGTAGTTCTTGGGCATAACCTTTGCAACTTACATTAACTCAAGCTCCCCCATTAAAAAAAAAAAATAACAAAACCTGCACACAATTGGAACTAACAAAAAACTTCCATGGTTTCCTCCAACTGATTTGAAATGGCAATCACCAAAACATATTTTACTATTATTGCTACTTTTTAAAATAATCCTTCTATAGCCTCAATAATTTCTGCGCCGTTCGTGGGGACGATTTTGAGTGTGTAGTTTGCTAACTAAGGATTCGTTAAAGAAGTTTTTTTATTTTTACATTTTTTGCTATATTTTACATTTTAAGGTGACTCTCAAGATTGTTGAAAAAAGTGAAGAACTGAGATATTTTGTTTTATATATAAGGCACATTAAGGTAGGGTAGATTTATGGCTGTATATGTTAAGCTCCTAGTAATGACTATGAATAATTTGGAAGATACTGTAGATGGAAATTTCACAGTTTCATTTCTGCCTAGAGGGCTGCTTCCACTAACTTAGAATTTGCCCTTAGGAACATCTTCTATTACAGATTGTTCCCTATTCCAGTGTAATATAGCAGTGAAATGAACAGCCCTATCCCCGATGCTAAGAGGTTCACAAACTCAAGAATCCTTCTATTTCTGGATGCCTTTGCTCTCATTCACCATACATTTACATATTCAATTTAAAATGCTATGACTACTTCACTTTAGTCCAAGTTCCTTTGTTAGCTCTCACACATACTGTATCTATACACTTCCTTTTTGGGGAAATACATCCCAAAGAGAGCGTTTATTCCCCCCAGGTATTTGTATAATCCAAACATTTCTACACCTTCATTTTGAAGAAGACAAGAAACAATTAATTTGTACAAGTACCTAATGGATCAGACTCTTCCTAATATTTCATATTTCTTAATGTCTATAGAGGGAAATCGACTCATCAAATTATTTACGTCATAGTACTCTCCATTAGGGCAATGTACTTAATTTACTTAATGTACCCACCACTACAATCTAAATCAATCAATTAATTTCAATAAATCCACCCTGAGTCCTCCTAAAAAAATCCTCTCTATCTTGCTTTATTGGCTACTTCTATTGAAACTTGAACACCATTTACACAGTGAGAACTCCTGCTGTGATCCTTGTTGATCTTTTTTGACACATATGGCACAGTGAATTGCAGTCATTGATAACTCTGGGATTTTCACAGCCTCAGGCATTCTTGTGGAAAAAATTAACTTGCTGGTGGGAATCACAAACAGTTGCCAATGTGCCTCGCCTCTTATCTGTCATGTCTCACCTCTTATCTCACCCGCCCCCTCACACTTTTTCACTTGCATCTTCAAAAGGATCCTTCAGTGACTAGGATTTGAATACAATGCTACATTTCTCACTCCAGGACATTTCCAGTTTTTTAACCCATGCTAGCCGCACATAGGCTACACATTAATTATGAATTAAACTGCCATTTACATTTATTTGCTATGATAATTTTTTAATTTGTTTGGAGTTTAAAGATCCCACTGATGCTTATACAGATGTAGTAAAACGTAATGCCGTCGGTGCCACTGCCACTGCCACGTGCATGGATTAATGCTGCGGATGGTCCCATATAGAATCACGGGCCCCTCGCAGCTCCATCGCGGCAGACCCTGTTCCCAGTGCCATGGACTTTTGCTTGTTCGTACACAGTGCCAAGGACAGTAAGTCTTGCTACATCTGTAATTATGTGATACGGGAAATGTAAGCGCAAACCCAAATTATATTAAAATAATAAATAGTTGAAAAATAATTCAAAAATAATTAATATCACCAAGAGGAGATGCTGCTGGTGTGAGGAATTTCTCAATCCCTCAAGGTTGCATCTGGAGGAGTACACGAAGCGCAAAAACTCCTCTCACAGGTAAAGATGTTTGTTCACTGGAATCAGGTCTCAGTAAAAGCAGCACACGTTAAAAAGAAAAGAGAAGAAAAAATAGTGCAACACAGTTTTAATTCATAAACAAAACTAGAGGAAGGAGCTCCAGTTCACTCACATGCTCTAGGATATAAAAAGCAGTTTAATCACGCAGGGTTCAGGAATGACGCAGCTTTGCTTGGCTCTGCTTAAATCTGCTGAATAGAGTCCTTCTCGTGTCTACTACTCCCGCACTATGGCGGCTTCTGACGTCACGGACCTTCTCCTTCCGTCCTTCACTGATATGGGAGGGGTTGCCCGGCTGGGTAGTCAGCGTCAGAGCGAGATTTGGATCTCTCAGCGGGGAGACAGCTATCGGCAAGGCAGAGGCTTCAAACTGCTACACAGGTCACAGCGCAAGTAATATCCCTACGCGTTTCATCCGAAAGACCCCTGAAGAAGTCCGGTCATTTGGCTGAAACGCGACATGTATGTGGTGTCTAAGGGATCCAAATGTAGGAGCATCATATGATTTACAGTGAAGTTAAAACTGGTTAAAAATTGAAAAGCCCTATTGACTATAGGGAGAAAAAAAAATCTAAAATAATGTAATTAAGTGCAACAAAATATATACTTCTCAGATTATTGCTGCAGCAAAGGTCATCACCTGGTGGATGAAAGGTCATCACCTGGTGGAAATACTGTTTCTCAATAGATTACTAGATTCACGTGTGTGTGTGTGTGTGTGTGTGTGTGTGTGTGTGTGTGTGTGTGTGTGTGTGTGTGTGTGTGTGTGTGTGTGTGTGTGTGTGTGTGTGTGTGTGTGTGTGTGTGTGTGTGTGTGTGTGTGTGTGTGTGTGTGTATTTGGACTTGTTGAAGAAATAGAGGTGGGATGGGTCTGAGTTTTGAGCTTGTTAAGATTGTGTGTCTAATTGTAAATTGTTAGGAGGTTTGTGGCCCTTCCTCTTTAGCTTAAATTCACCCATTCCACCCCTATTTAATCAACAGGTCTCAGTACACACACGTGAATGCAGAAATCTATTGAGACATTTCTTCCCCCTGGAGAAAGGAGGTGATGACTTTTGCTGCAGCAATAACCTGGGAAATATATATTTTGATGTACTTTATTTATTTTTTAGATTTTTAAAATACAATCCGCGGATTGCTGAATCCGGGGCATTGGATTCTACAAATCCATCAATCCAATTGTGGGTTTTGATTAATCTGCACGGATCGAAGCTGAAACAATCCATCGATGGATTTTACACTGCGGAACGGATTTTGCAGCAAGGGATTCTGGGAAATGACATGCAAATGAGCACTCAGTGCCACCTTTTGTCTCAAGCTCGTATTACACAAGCCAATCCTCAAGCCAATGCATGCTGTTTTAAACACAGCTTTTAAACAGAGGCTGGGATGAGATGCAAAGCCATTAGACCTACTCACATACATGTTTCAACCTTGATGGGTATCATCAGTGTGAGGCTGGTCTTAATGGCTAGCAGGTTTGAGACTAGACTATTACCTAGTCTAGTCTCAAACCTGCTAGCCATTAAGACCAGCCTCACACTGATGATACCCATCAAGGTTGAAACATGTATGTGAGTAGGTCTAATGGCTTTGCATCTCATCCCAGCCTCTGTTTAAAAGCTGTGTTTAAAACAGCATGCATTGGCTTGAGGATTGGCTTGTGTAATACGAGCTTGAGACAAAAGGTGGCACTGAGTGCTCATTTGCATGTCATTTCCCAGAATCCCTTGCTGCAGTGGAAGTGCTGTATGCTGGGTGACAATGGGGAAAGACAGGGTTGCAGACCTGTCAAAGACATGCAAATGAACATACAGTAATATTTACAGTTGCTTTATGCTTTACTGTGGAGGGTTTTTGTCACTTTTTTTACCCACCATATATATATATATATATATATATATTTATATATGGATAAATAAAGTATCAAGGAAAAATTCATTGTAGTAGACTAACAGACTGTTTGATAATCTTGATCATACAAAATGTATCGATGTCAAGCATTGTAAATATCGATTTAGTTTCCTTACACAACAATTATGTAATATATGGAAAAAAATATGATGCGTAACTCAAAAGGTGTAAGTCAGCAGACTGGAAGCAAAAACATTAAGGGGTTTAATCCATATCAGCCTAAGTGACCAATAGGGCTGTTTTCAGCCAAAATTCCCTATTGACTTTAATGGGGAATTTCAGCCGAAAACATCCCAACTGGCCACTTTTGCAGATATGGTATAACCCTCTATGCCACTAAAATAGTATTAAAACATGCCTCTAATTAATATGGGGTGCGAGCTTAGAGGGGCAATATAACAAAGCCCCTTACTACTTTGTATCAACATAAGATATTATATTCAGATACTCCAGTATATAATCACTCATGTCTATAATGGTTATAATTTATATATATATATATATATATATATATATATATATATATATATATATATATATATATATATATATATATATATATATATATATATATATATATATATATATTAGTGATAATATTACACTGGCATAGCAGGTAACTAAATATTAAGGTAATTGAGGACCGCACAGGAGACGGAGGTAGGTAATTTCTTTACTTTGGGTCCAATGACTGTGACCCATATAGTTAATCTGTCATGGTGTTTGTAAGGAAAAGTCTTATTTATGTTTGAATGTTCTTATCCAGAAAGCCTGAAATAATCCAATGGTCATTCAATGGTAATGGACAACAGAGCCAAATAAAGTGATAAGGCTTCTTAAGGGAACTTCATCAGATTTTTTATTTTTTGCATCACCATCCACCCACAATTAAGGCTACTGTAGGATTATCACTGGGAAGAGGAATGACCTCAAAATGCTTGAATAAATGTCTCTATAAAGTAGTATAAAAAAACAAATATTAAAGCGCATAAGGAGGGTTGAAGTTCCTTTCTTTTCTAAAGAAACAAATGATAGAAATACACACCAAAAAAATGAAAGAAAATGATGGATTGATCTGAGGTGACAGATAAATAAATTTATTTATTTTTCATAGGCATAAAGATTTTTTCTTTTTTAAATGTGCATTTTTGAATGCTTGAGAAAATGGAGCGACCACAGAACCATGGCTTTAAACAAACTTTATTTGGGCGCTTGACTGACTGGCAATTGTGTGCAATCATTTTACCTGTCACAGGGCCCAGAGAAATGTGTGCGAGCTCTTCCATGAAATGTTTATATTTCATAAACAAAATGATGTGCTTAACAGTCAGAGCAAGGGGAGGGTTCCGGCTAATGCATTTTCCAATGTATGTGGCAGATTATTAATGCGCTCCAGTAGCTGTTAATTTCAGTTTGCTGGAATGATTTATGGGGAGGTAAAGGAGAGAGACATAATCTAATTGAGATCAGAATCACTGTTCTAGCAGAAGAGCACAACATGATGTCCAGCCGCAGAAGAAAGATTAATATCTAATAGGCAAATCATCTCCTAAATTATTATAAACATTGCAGTTGACTACTCTTTTGTTGTGCAAAGCCCCCCAACCCCCCCCGAAAAAGAAACAAAGAAAGAACAAATGCAACAAAATTCAGAGATTTTATCATTTGAAAGAAACTATTGCTATCTTACCGAGTGGTTAAGATGAAGAGACGAGATGGCAAGGCAGTGAATCTGATCAATTTGGGAGTAAGCACTTTGAAGCGTTTATGCACTAATATGAACAACAATTGAACGATCAAGACAAAATCAATCACGGTAGGGAAAAAAAGACAAGTGATGTCTGGCAGATATGCATCAGGCCTCAAAGTGTGTCTCACTCACTATCGCTCTCTGCCCCTCATCCCACCGCTCTCTTTGGTAATTACCATTCCAAAATGAGTGACATTCCTGTTTCTCTCTTACACTCTCTTATTTCCTCCTCTTTATATTGGAAGCGTTTAACTTCTGCTTAATGTAGACATCTTGAAGTGGTTGAAAGCTGTTATTTCCAATCTTACAGCTGACATGCGTGATGCTCTGTTTTTATGTGTATGCCTTGTTATCTAGCAGCTTGCAAGCCTTGGCATGGGAAGATACTGAAACCTCAGCATTTGCTGGAATATTCTTTTGTACAATTTAGTATCTACTTTAGAGATGGAAAAACAATTTAGTAATAGATCAGCTAATCTAAGCACTTCCAGGTATAAAAAAAAACATAGCTAACATGCTAACATGTTGAATTTTCATACAAAGAGGTATGGGTTTCATTCTAACCACATTACCAAAATGTTCATTTTTACATTTTACATGTTGTGGGTATTTTGGGGGTTCAATTTGAGCTTGTAGGTGTTCTGTATGTTTTGTACATTTTTACATTTGGCAAGTTTAATTGTGTGGCATTATATTCCTTCTATATTTAAAAATCTGTGAAAATAGACAAATTATCAGAAATGTCCTGCAATACTATTTGCACCATGTTTGTCCATACTGTATAAGGACATTTTATCAACATTATTTAGTGTATGGTACTACACAACACAGTTACTGTATGTTAACTTGCAATCTACTGTACTATGAATGTTCATCACTTCGAATAAAATCACTTACATCAATGTTTTCACTGCATTCTAACAATGGAACCATTGGCCTGGGCCTGATTTTGTTTAGTGTCACATATCTTGTCTGATAGTTAAAGAACAGGGCAGTTGAGAAAGCTGAAGAGATAAAGAGAGTTTAGGTCCACAAAATAAGTTAACTGAGTCACAATGAATAATTATAAAACCTCACTAGAGAGATGAAAAAGGGAGGAGTAAGGAATGACTGGCTACATGTTCATGCCCATCAGTGAGCGCCATCCTTGCAAATAAATACCGTGTCTGATTAGGGCATCTCCCAAAGAATGACCGTCAAGTTTTTACTACTAAAAGCCTCGGGGTAAAGCTAATATTTTACCTATTTAGGCCAAAAAAGTGCTGGTGGAAACACAATTTTAAGAGAGTCATCTTTAAGGGAATATTGAAACAATGAGTGGAGTTCTCCTCATTCATTGACTTGCCAGCCCTGATGTTTCCACCAAGCATTAATTTCTTCCAAAAATACAATTGCTAAATCAAAGAGTTTCTTGGGGTATTTTAGCACATGCAAAATTGTGCTTTGGGGTAAGTAAATGGGACAAAAAGATTGCTGCCTTAATCATTGCTTCTCAAGAATTTCCATACTCCAATCTACAAGTATAGGTTGTTATTTCTGAAGCAATAAAAAAAAAATCAGTGGGGGAATTGTGAATTAAAGTTCATACAAGACAACTATGGCTCAACTATTCCTTCTGCCATGTCACTCACTACCCAACGTAACTCTGTTTATTATATTTGATATTATAAACTTTTCCAATTAAAATGAAAGGACAGTGTTGTAATAGTGAGTGATATACAAGGTGTGAACAAATAACCCATTGCACACTAGTCACATTTCTGTGAACCATATTTTATTTTAAAATTGTCTCCATAAACTAACCTTTTATTATCTGTTCAAAAATACAATATATGCATATCTATAGTATTTCCATCCTACTAAGCAACATAACAATACAGTATTAGTTTAAATTGATGGCAGCTGGATCTGACCCCTTAAGTCACTGCAAACTACAGTAACCAATATAATTCTTGTTCCAACCTAAAACAAACCATACGCCTTGTAAATTATGGTGATAACAGCTGGCTGCCAATGAAGTCAACTATTAATTGTATGTTCCCTAACAGTGCCTGATGTAAATCAATATGAGCAATGAACAGTCTAGTTATACCACCACAAATACAGACAAATAAAGACACCCTATAGTTTATAATAATTTACTGCTGCTGGACAAGAAATCACCATCAGCGATTTCTGCTGACATAACGAAAAATAAATGTTGTTTATTCTTCCAATGTAACCCCTTAGTAAATGCAGACTTAATATGTATTGTTCAGTAAGGATGTACCAAACAGTGCTGGTTTGATTTGCTATTGCAATGTGTTTTTTTCTCAAATCGATGGAGTAAAATAATGTTCTAGCCGTATTAGTCCAATTAAATATATATAAAGGAATGTGTACACACGGCTGTTGTTTGTGACACCTTTTTTAATAAAACAAAACAAACACACACAAGCGCACCACAGATTAGTAAAAAGTGTATCACAAAATGTAATAAAGGTAAGGTAACCAAAAGACAATAATCAATAAATGAAATGTACAAAACAAAAACACATATAAATACACATATGAAGCAAATACTATGTATGGTGAATCACACCCTATAAATGCTAAACCAAAACATAACTTCAGTAAAGTAAACAACTAGATGAATTAAAAATACATCCACTGAGGATGTCTAATTACTCCTAAAAGAAACAAACCCAATTGAGGGGAGGGGCTCAGTGTGGACGCAATACTGTCCGGACACACGAACACACGACAGAATACTTAATTATGACTTTCCTTTTTTAATAAACTAAAACAATTTTACATTGATAAGGTTTCAGGAGCTAACCTGCCCCTGTTATCTGGTCAAAGATAATGAGCAAAAAGCGAATATATTCTTTATATAACACATACAAGAACAGAGAAAAGGAATCCTTTAACAGTTTGAGTGGTATTTTTATTTGCTGTACACTGTATGGGGGATGGTTTATGTCACCTTTTCACTCCCCACAACTTTCTTTGTGTCTGGTTGTAGCCACTACTGTACCAGCGTACCATTGCAAGGCCAGTAACCAACCTCACATTGATGACGTTGAAAAAGCTGTCTGTGAGTACATTTTCTGAATCCAGGATTTGCTTTAAAAGCTGTATAAAATAGCAGGCATAAGCTTATAGGGGATCCACGTTATAATGCATAAGAAGCAAAAAGTGGCACACCGAGAGGGTTCATTTGCATGTCATTACCCAGAATCCTTGGCTGCAGTGGAAGAATTGTATGCTAAGAGATAATGGGGAAAGACAAGTTTGTGGACCTGTCTGAGACATGTGACTGTGCTCACAAGTGGTATTTTTATTTGATGTTCTAGACACAGGTACAGTTAAGCAGTTGTAGTACTTAAGTTACCATGAATGGGTATTTATTCTTTATGTTTCAGACATTTCTTTAATTTATTCACTGAATTGGGTGAGGAGATTTCTGAGAGTTATTTTCTCGGCACAGTCGCATCTTAAACTGTTTCACTGCTGAGTGCATCAGAGCTTCACTGGACTTCTCTGATCGCGACTATGTAATAATTTGGGGGTAGAGATCACATGATCGTAGTCAGACCCCCATTGATACCAACAGAGATCAAGCATCCTTCCCTTTTGTTCAAAATTTGTTCACCAATGAAATGGTGAATGTGATCTCCTACTAGAAAACACACACAATCACAGTTCCCTGAATGTCAGAGGCCTCTACAGAGCAACCCCCTACCAAAGGGCAGTCTAAGAGTTGACTTTAATGGTGGAAGATTACCTGATTCAAACTTCATATGGAATTTAACTTGTCATGTGAACATTGGCCTTTTAATGATTTCTCCAAATTCTAGAGACCCCAGATCACTAGATATTTTTCGTTTTTTGTATCGTTGTTTGACACAACAAAAACTACACATATGCTCACGCAGACGCCAATAAAAAGTACCCAAGAAATTTCTTGGGGACATCACAGCTTCCACTGGCTACACTGATCCCGATGGACTCGTTGTGTCTACCAGGCAAGAAAAACAAAGGTATAGCTCAGGAACCAGGGTTTTCACGGAGGTCGGGGACCACGGATTGTGTCTGAGGGACCAGTGCGGATTGCTGCTTTAAGATTTTCTTCAATTAAAGATTTATATCAATGCCTTGACTTTCTTCATTGTGTGGATGTTTCCACCGCAGCAAACTACAGTGAAAACTGGCAAAAAGGGGACAAAAATGGCAAAATCAGAGACTATTAAATAATAGTCCACATTTAAATTAAGCTTGCTACAGCACAATATCCCATCACTTTAGAAGGACTCAGTTTCTGCTTTTGGCCGTCTCCTCTGGGCTCATAACTAGGAGGTCAGTGTTCTCTGGTATATTTAATGCGTACTGTGAGTTTGCATCTTCTAACTATACTATTAGGTACAATAGATCCATTATGGCAGTGTTAATACCCAATGATGGAACGTAAATTATAATATAGAAACTCTTATGCTTTCATTAAATTCTCTCAGGCCATCCAGAGTCGTTAATCCCTAATTTGCGTTTTTATCGAAAAGTTCAAAAAAGGGAAGGAGGAAGTCACAATTCACAAACCAATTGGTTTTGTATTTTTGTTTGTTTTCTTTGCAATATTGCAAAAGTGTGACTTATGAATAATGCTAATGGAACTGAAATTAGGGGTTGGCACTATTTGTCTTACAAAAGTGCTGTGGTGTTGGAAACAAAAATGATCTGCAACATTTATAAATTAACAAATAATAAAAGCTAAACTATGACATAAGTGCTTCAACTTTTTGGGGGGCAAGCAGGAGACAGAAGGAACATTAAGATTAGAAAGGTTTGCACAATATCTTCTTGCATATCCGTTCCACAACAGATGACAAGTGTTGAACACGTTTGAACACATTGTAACCCATTAATAAAATTAATTAATTAATTCAGCTTGATTTGTATAATGGCATGATCTAATGTAATATTAATATTATTATTATTATTATTATTAAAGCCTCATTTATAAAAATGAAATCACTGTTTTCAGGTCATACATTTTAATAAGGTAAATTATCTTCCTTATATGAAAGATCCTGAAGATATTTTATGGGAAAGGGAATAAGAACATCCTGCTTTATAAGTGAGGTTTTCTGATTTTAAAAATAGCAGAAATTTACACCTGCCATTATTGAATCAAATAGTGTTTGCCTAATGTACAGCCACATACATGTGTAACGTGCTTCATTGTTCTGTTAGGTGGGATATGTTGTGCTATTCTGCTCCATCAATCCCATTGACGTGTATGATACAGTATGTTGTTTAATCAGGGGGAGCAATGTCCCATGCTGTCACATCGTGGATATATTATGTTCAGACTTCCAACTCACTTTCACACTTTCTCAAAAATCCCCTTAGAGTTGTGGTTTTCAACCTTTTTTTGTTTAAGGAACCATATCATTATATTATGAAGTTATTCAGAATCCCAAACCTCTCTAATAGCTATTATGAGATCAGATGCATTGTAATGAACCCTAACCCTCTCTAATAGTGTCTGAGATCAGATGCATTATAAGGATCCCAACCCTCTCTAATAGTGTGTCTGAGATCAGATGCATTATAAGTAACCCCAACCCTCTCTAATAGCGCGTCTGAGACCAGATGCATTATAAAGAACTCCAACCCTCTCTAATAGCGCATCAGAGATCAGATGCATTGTAAGGAACCCCAACCCTCTCTAATAATGTGTCTGAGATCAGATGCATTGTAAGGAACCCCAACTCTCTCTAATAACGTGTCTGAGATCAGATACATTGTAGGAACCCCAACCCTCTGTAATAGCATGTCATTGTAAATTCTTCTGTATTTGGTACAATTTTATAAATGACCTGAACATTTAAGGGAACCCTTTAGTGATGCCATAGGAACCTAAGTTGAAAAACACTGCCTTAGACCATTAGTGCACAAACTGGGGGCACCCCAATTCTCTGGGAGAGGGGCACGATGCTTACAGAGGCCCCGCGCTCTTCCCCAAAGCATTTAAATTAAATGCTGGGGAGCGCGCGAGGCCTCGGTAACTCACTTACCTGATCTGCAGGCGGCTTCTGGCAACAGTGGAGTGGTCACATGATGTCTTTATGACAGAAAACGCCAATGATCAGGTAAGGGGTGGGGGGAGCAGACAGGGGGGCGCAAACAAAAATGTTTGTGCACCCCTGCCTTAGACCAATGATGGTAATCGAATTTACAGTAATTCATTCTACTACTTATACTAGGAACATAAAGTGGGGAAATGTATTTTTTTTTATATAATTCTAACAGAGTCTAGCTGTTACGTTTTGATCATATTGAAGGTTAACGTACTGTTAAAAAAGGATTGAGAAGCAGCTACATCTGTGACATGAGCTGCTGTCAGTTTAAATCATCAGTGTTAGTTTATTACAGGCCATTAATATATTTCCTTTCACGACTCCCAGAGATAATTAAATATTTCATGGAAGCTCATTGAATATAACAGAATGCCAAAGATTTCCTTCCCCCCCCCCCCCCGAAAGTGTTGCAGAGAAGGAGAAATTAATTTATTTATAAGTTGTTCAGAGAATATAAATATACTCAACTCTATGTTTAACAACATGTGAGTCATTACATACAGTATGCACAATGTCGAGATTCTGTTTTTTAAATCATGGTTTCGTCCTGATCTGTGTGACTGTATTACTGCTTGATTTCAAGTGCTGTTCGTATCAAGTGTAGAGTTAGAACCAGATCTATCTTGTAGGCTGAAAAACTGATTGGCTGGCAAAGCCAGTCAATCAACATCACACATCAGATTTGCCACAGTTGTGTGACCAACCAGAAACAAAAAACGGTATACAAACAAAATATTAAAAGAAACCGGTAGTTAATTGCACCTGTAAATAAAAACAAAGCATGTTGGCACCAATGACAAAGTTAGAGAAAAAAATATTTCCTGGATCTAGGCCACAAGCTTAAGGCAAGGACCTCCAAGGTAGTTTTTTCTGAAATACTACCAGTGCTATGCGCTACATTACCTCAGGGAGATAGTCGGAGATTGGTGAAGTTAATGCATGGCTAAAAATTGGTTTGGAAGGAGGGTTTGGGGTTTTTAGAGCACTGGGACTCCTTTTCTGAGAGGTGCTATATTTATGCTAGGGATGGATTGCACCTCAATGAAGATGGATCTTCTGTGCTAGGGGGAGAACGTTAAAAAGGTTGGAGGAGATATTAAACTAGGATGGGGGGGACAAGAAACAGATAACAAACTAAATTGAATAGATGGGGTTGGGGAAATAGCAAGGGCTCATGGAGGTAGAATGAGGGCAAGTGGGAGTTTGGCAAGCAGGGAGACACCCATATTAAAGGTATAAATGTCTTTATTTATATAGCGCCATTAATATGCATAGTGCTTCACAGTAGTAATACACGTGACAATCATATAAATAACAAATAATACAAATAACAGAACATGGGAATAAGTGCTTCAGACATAAACATTAACATTTAGGAACAGGAGTCCCTGCTCCGAAGAGCTTACAATCTAATTGGTATGTACAGTAGGAAGAACGTACAGAGACAGTAGGAGGGCATTCTGGTAAGTGCGTCTGCAGGGGGCGAAGCTTTGTGTATCAGGTCTATAGAATTAGCCACGGAGCTACTCATATGCTTCGTTAAGCAGGTGTGTTTTAAGGTGGTTCTTAAAGGTGGATAGAGAGGGAGCTAGTTGGGTATTGAGGGGAAGGGCATTCCAGAGGTGTGGGGCAGTCAGTGAGAAAGGTTTAACGCGGGAGAGGGCTTTAGATACAAAGGCGGTAGAGAGAAGATATTCTTGAGTGGAACGTAAGAGTCGGGATGGTGCATAGCGAAAAATTAGGGCTGAGATGAAGGAGGGGCAGAAGAGTGTAAAGGAGGAGAACTGAGTGTGAGATGCGGAATTTGATAGGAAGCCAGGAGAGTGATTTCAGCAGGGGAGACGCTGAGACAAATTTAGGAAAGAGTAGAGTGATTCTGACAGCATTGTTTAGGATAGATTGTAGGGGAGACAGGTGAGAGGCAAGAAGGCTGGACAGCAGGAGGTTACAGTAATCGAGACGGGAGAGCATGAGGGCCTGTGTCTGAGTTTTAGTAGTCGAGCAACAGAGGAAAGGGCGTATCTTCGTAATATTGCGGAGGAAAAAGTGACAGGTTTAGATACATTTTGAATGAGAGAGGAGAATGTGAGAGAGGAGTTGAGTGTAACTCCTAGGCAGTGTGCTTGCGCTACTGGGTGTATGACAGAACTTCCAACAGTAATGTGGAAGGAGGTAGTGGGGCCAGGTTTGGGGTGAAATATGAGGAGCTCTGTTTTTGAGTCGGCGGAGGGCCATCCAGGATGATATCGCAGAGAGACATTCAGAAACTTTGGTCTGTACAGCCGGTGTAAGGTCAGGGGTTGAGAAGTAAATTTGTATGTCATCAGCATAGAGGTGATATTTGAACCCAAGAGATGTGATTAGGTCACTCATAGAGAGTATGTACAGAGAAAAGAGGAGAGGTCCCAGGACAGAGCCCTGAGGTACCCCACAGAGAGATCGATAGAGGAGGAGGTGTTAGCAGATGAGACACTGAAAGTATGATGGGAGATGTAAGAGTATAGCCAGGATAGAGTTTTGTAATGAATACCAAGAGTATGGAGAATGTGAAGCAGAAGAGGGTTATCCACGGTATCAAATGCTGCAGAGAGATCAAGTAATATGAGCAAAGTGTAATGACCTCTGTCTTTGGCAGCATGGAGGTCATTAGTTATTTTAGTAAGGGCTGTTTCGGTGGAGTGAGCATTGCGGAAGCCAGACTGTAGAGGGTCTAGAGAGAATAGGTGGGGAGAAAAGGGAACAGGCAAGAGAATACAAGACGTTCAAGGAGTTTAGAGGCAAAAGGCAGGAGGGAGACAGGTCAATAGTTAGAAAGACATGTAGGGTCAAGTTTGCTGTTTTTAGTAATGATATGACTGTTGCATGTTTGAAGGAGGAGGGAAAGGTACCCGAGTAGAGGGAGGAGTTAAAAATCTGTGTGAGCGTAGGGGTTATAGTAGGAGCAAGAGGTTTTAGGAGATGGGAGGGAATAGTATACCATGTGACAGAGGCTTGGGGGAGAACGGATGTGACGTTTTTGAAAGCCTGTCACATGGTACTAGAGCCAATCAGAGTAGGGATAGACTTCCCATGCTCTGATTGGCTACCGTACCATGTGAGGACGGCCATGTTTCTTTTAATGATGTCATCTTAAAGGCAATTGAAGCAAAGCCATTCTGATTGGCTGTGCTTTCATTGCCTTTAAGTGACATCATCATTTTTTTTTCTCGGCCAAAACACATGATTTTCACGGCCCAATCAGGGCCGGGGGAACCATGCCGAAAATGTGACGTCATAGGCCTTTAAAAGCCTATGTCGTCTCATTTTGAAGCAAGACGCCGAGGAGGAAGGACCTCCTACAGAAGAAGAAGGCCAGGGCGTGGCCGTGGAAGACAAGAAGACCCCGGAAGAGAGCCGCAGATAGAAGAAAGAAGAATACAGATGAAGATGGATTACAAATAGAAGACTCGTGGATTGTTTTGGATTTTTAGTTTAATGTTTATTATTTTATGGTTTGTTATTTTATGGGTTCCTGTGCCTGGTGGATTGGTTCGAGGGTAAGCTGTTCAACAGGAGTCGGTGAGTGGGTCAAGTAATGGTAAGTGAACTAAAGAAATGTGTTTTATTTAACTTGTTAATTTTTTTTTAAAAGCTTTTTTAACATGTGTATTTCTTTATTTTTGGTATATCAATTCTTGCCACTGTATGTATGTATGTATGTATGTATGTATGTATGTATGTATGTATGTCTAGATCGATATATACATACAGGGTAAGAAATGATGTTGTTTTAAAAGCTTGCTTTGCTGTGTTTTAAATTAATTTGGCTATGCTGCTATGCTTAAATGTGTGTATAATGTATTTTAAAATTAGATAGATGTAATTGTTGCTATTGTATGGTGTACTTTAGGTCAGGGTCAGGCTTGCTTTTCTATATTGTATTCTTGTTGGTACTTATATTTTTTCACAGGATAACTTGTGTTGAACACTTGAATTAGTTAATTGTTTAATTGTTAGGGATGGAATGTAAATTGTTTAGGGATGTCATTAATGAATGCTAATTGATTTACTGCTGCGGCAGAGTTTATTCGAGCATTTGCCCGTTCTCTGCCGCAGCAGTAGCCTGGCGCGCGCCCGAGAGTGACGGGCGCGCGCCGAAGCAGCGGAAGAGCGCCCTCCGATCGGGGCACTCTCCCTACCGCTGCCGGGTCCGCCGGGTCCCCCGGAACCCCCTGCCGCTGTCCCGCGATCGCGGGACACCAGGGCTCCCTCGGGGAGCCCCTGGACGCGCGTGCAGGGGGAGCACGCTCCCGATGACGCGTGACCGCGCGTCAATGACGCGTGACCGCGCGTCTATGACGCGCGGCACGCCGAGGGGCGGCCACTAGCAAGCCGGGAGATTTCCCGGCTTGCGGTACCGACCACACTCGGATAAAGTGTGTCGGTACTGTATGTTTACTGGATTGGTTTAAATAGTATACTTGTTAGGAAGTATTGGTATTTTGTTTTGAATGTTATTGTTAACATTCATTTGCAGAATGTATATGGTGCATAGATTGTATGCATCATATATACAATGTAAATGCAATGTTTTGATTGTCATTTGAGGATTTTGATTGTAAGATCAGATAGGATTATTAAAGGAAATTGATTTTATTGTAGTGTGTCTGTATGGAGAAGTGTTATTTGTAGCAGAGCATGTTTTTGATAACCCTTCTACATTTATTTGTATATTGGTTCATCATGTGTGTGTATATATATATATATATATATATATATATATATATATATATATATATATATATATATATATATATATATCTGTATATATATATATATAGTTGCATGATGAAGCCACTGTACAAATGAATGGGTGAAAGGTGGGTATCGGGCCAGTGTGGCTTAACCCCTTAATTACCTTTGCGGTTATTATCCGATAAGGTGTTTAAGGGGTTAATTGATATCTGAATGTAATTGCAATGTATTGGCTTTGTATTGGCTATGTTTTTTGTGGGCAACGAAAGACCAGGATGTTGCTGGCGACGGGGGCTTCTTATTGATGCGGTCAGTAGTACTGTGGATGCACCGCAGACCCGTAGTGAGCACTCGTGAGTTCCCCAGACCCCTGTGGGAACCACCCGAGGCCCTGCAGACAACTGTGGGTCTGACCCGGGGCTCCCTGACATCCGCGGGCCTACCATGGGGACCCAATTGTGGCCCATGGTGACCCAAGGAGGCCACCTGGGGGATATGGCGCTTGGCGGTACCCACCAACAGGCCTCCAGAACCTGTTTGAAATGAGCTGCTGGTATCCTGTAGGTCTGTCAGGTGCCCCGCCAGCCCGCCGGGGACTCGCATGGGGCAGTGTTATGAACCCTGTTTGTAAAAGGATAAATCATGTATTTATGGGGGGGCACAGGGGGTGGGTAATGTATTTAATAAATAGAATGATGCTTATTGTGGGGCTGTGTATTGTTTTTATTGTGGGTACTGGGGGTGGGGGGGGGGGTATTTTCCCTAACGGTATGTGGGTAGGCCTCCCTTGTGGGTAGTGGGTGAAGGTGGTTAGGCCTGTCGGGGTGGGGGGTTAGTGTGGGAGGGTATGTAGGCGTCCCGAGTGGTGGGTGAGGGTGGGTTAACCCCTTAATGACTGTAGCGGTTAATAATCGCTATGGTGATTAAGGGGTTAGGGGACATTACATTGAATGTTTTAATTCTTGTGTCTGTTTGGAGCAGCGGAGGGGGCATGGGCAGGATGAAGAGGAGGATGGCCTTCATCATGGCAGACGGACATGGGTGAGTACAATATGTATTTAATGTATTGATTGGTGTTTATGTATTTAAAATGGGCACATTCACTATTATCCATTTGTGGATAATAGTAATTGTGGCCATTACTATACTGTATGTGTTAAGGGGGAGGGGGTGTATTTCTTTATAAGTATGTATGTGTTTTGACATTAATTTGGGGGGGCACATAATTGGTACTGCAGGCCTGCGGGTAACACCCGAGGGCCCGCGCTGGCCTATAGTATCATTGATGTGCATATATGTGTATGCTAGGGCTTATAGGGGTTGTTGGGGTTATATATATATATATATATATATATATATATATATATATATATATATATATATATATATATATATATACCATAATACTGAGTTAAGTTATGGTGAGTAAAAAAAGTGACAAAAACCCTCCACAGGAAAGTATTTGCATATATATATATATATATATATATATATATATATATATTTAATATTTATTTATATTCATTTATTTATTTAGATATATTTATTTATTTATTTAGTGTGGGGCTGCTGTGTGTGATTATTTTTTATTGTGGGTAGCGGGTGTGGGTGAAGGTGGTATTAGCCCCAACGGTGGTTGTTTAGGGCTTGTGGGTGGGTAGCGGGAGGCCTTAACCCCTTCATGACCGTAGCGGTATTAACTGCTATGGTCGTGAAGGGGTTAAGTGCACCCGCAACCCCCCCCCGCAAGCCCTAAACAAACAAAAAGGGCCAATTACCCCCTTCACCCACCCCCGCTACCCACAATAAACCGGCGGGTTAATCCCTTCATTGCCTTAGCGGTTAGCCGCTAAGGTAATGAAGTGGCTGTACATGCATTTTTCCTGCCTCGGTTGCATGCCGGGGGGCTACGGTGCTGGTATCAGCTCCGGAGACCCCCGGCATCAATCCCACGGAGGAAAAAGGCCTGATTTTTTCTAAGTGTCGACCTTGCCGATGCTTCTCCTCCACCAACTTGCCAACTTTAGTTGGCGGGCTGGATTGCCGAAAATCTCTCCATTCTGGAGTGCCGATCAGCACCGAAGAGCTGATCGGGGCTACTTGAATTCAGCCAAGTTCAAAAAGTGCCGATAAGTGGCTTATCGGCACCCGGATGCCGATAAGTTTTTATCGGCAACAAAACTTGCCGATAATTCCCACTTATCGGCGCTTACTGAATCGGGAGGGCAAATTTGCCGAAAAAATGGCGATAAACAGCTTATCGGCGCTTACTGCATGAGGCCCATAATGAGGCTGGTAGAAGTGCATAATTTGAGAAGAAGTGAGGTCTTAGTAAATATAAATAGTAAAGGCAGCATCACAGCAATAGTTAAGTGCTGAGATTTGAAGCCTGTGAGATAATATTCTCCTTTCCAGCATAGGTCAAATGCAGGAATCAGGGCCAGTAGGTGTTGTTTACTCCTTTTGTCTCCCTTTTAAACTTCACTTTGCAAGATACTTAAAATGGGCTACTTGAACATGGGCTGCTTTAATATCAGGCTGCAAGACAGCAAAGGCTGTTGTGCTTTTAGTTATATAGCTCTAAAAAGTCACCTGACTGAATTAAGTTCATCCCAGCAGCTTAATTAGCACGTGAAGCACCTTAAAACAGGGGGGGCGCAAACTTTTTTTCCCTGCGCCCCCTGCTGGATGTCCTCCTTTCCTTACGCCCCCCTCCCTCCTCCTCCTTACCTTGATTCCCGGCGTCTGGACGTCATGACTTCACCTCGCCATAGCAACGTGACATCACATGACCCCGCGGCATCATTCGACGCCGCCTTGCCATGGCGACGCGTCTCCAGATGCTGGCTGAACAAGGTAAGTAGGTTTACAGAGCCCTGCAGCTCCCCCCGCACTTAATTTAAGTGCCGTCAGGAAGCGTGCCGGGCCTCAGAAAACCCCGCGCATTCCGCCGGTAATCCCGCGCCCCCCCTGGGGGTCACGCCCCCACTTTGCGCACCGCTGCCTTAAAACAAATGGAATTTCTAAACAGGCTGTTGTCCGACTACAGTAAGTGTTACAAGCTGAATTTAATTAAGAGACACATCAAGGGGTGATTGGAGACAAGATTCAAATATGGGTTTTTACCAAGATTGTTAGAAGTTGCATTTCCTAAAATACACACATCAAGGGGTGATTGGAGAAATACAAAAGATAATATTAGAAAACTTCTAGAGACTAAATCCAATTGGAGTAGAAAGGCAGGAGCAGATAAGATAATAGTACAGACTGAAAGAAAACTTACATGCATGCTTGCTAATGCAAGAAGCCTGACATACTGTAAAATGGGTGAGCTTGAATTAATCAGGTAGAAGAACATTGTTCAGATATAGTGCTCAAATGACAGGATTTGTAATAAACAATAATTTCTTGATTGAAGGTAATAGGCTGGGTTTAAGGTATATAAATGAGTGAGGTATATATGGGTGAGTGTATAGTCTGAGACCTGAATAAATGTCCTGGTGAGTGTGGGTAATGGAGATATATGAGCCCCACCCCCTCACTGCCAATATGGACTGGTACTGACACTTTGCATAAACACACCAATAAAATACCTCTATGTACTGTTTAAAGGTACAACTCACGTGACCTTGCCCATTGTGCCTTCTGGAATGCGTGCTTCTGCCAGTAGAAATGATTCAGATAGCCTCAGGTGTAGAAGTGCAGCGCACAGCAAAGAACTGGATCCACAGGACAGCAGCAGTATAATGAAAATAAAAGTTCTTTATTAGAAAATCATGGTGCAGACAGGTATGGGTGCAGAAAAAACCTCTGTCTCTAACGCGTTTCACGCCTTGCTGGCGCTTCGTCGGAGAGTCAGCAAGGCGTGAAACGCGTTAGAGACAGAGGTTTTTTCTGCACCCATACCTGTCTGCACCATGATTTTTTAATAAAGAACTTTTATTTTCATTCTACTGCTGCTGTCCTGTGGATCCAGTTCTTTGCTGTGCGCTGCACTTCTACACCTGAGCTTGAATTAATAGCAGTATGATATCATAACCTAGGGGTGCGCAAACTTTTCTGTTTGCGTCCCACCTGTCAGCTCTCCCCCCTGCTTGAGGCCCCTTTCCCTTATCAGCTCAGAGCTTTGCGGCGTCATATGACGTCACATGACATCGCGTCGGCATGGCAACGCATTGCCATTTGGCCCCGCAGCGTTATTTGATGCCACGTTGTCATGGTGACGCATCGCCAAGAGGCAGCCAGACCAGGTAAGAGAGATTTACAGAGGCCTCGCGCCTCCCCCGGCATTTAATTTAAATGCCTTGGGGAAGAGCGCGGGGCCTCTGTAACCACCGCGCCCCCCCATAAAATCTCCCCCCACTTTGCGTACCCTTGTCATAGGCATTACTGAAACATCCTGGGAGGACATTTAAGACTGGGCAGTCAATATAGCGGGTTATTCTCTTTTTCGGAAGGATCGAGTAAATAGAAGAGGAGGTGGAGTATGCTAATAGTTAAACCGGATCTAAAACGTATTATAAGGGAAGATGTTTATGAAGGGAATTATGAAAATGTAGAGACCTTGTGGATAGAAATTAGCAGTGGAGGTAAAAGTATCATGAAAATGTTTGTAGGGACGTGCTATAAACCACCAAATATCTGTGAGATTGAGGAAGCTAAAATACTTTTGCAAATGGAGAAGGCATCAAAACTGGGTCATGTTTGCATAATGGGGGATTTTAATTATCCAGACATAGACTGGGGCAAAGAGATTAGCATTACAACAAAAGGAAACAGGTTTTTGGGGTGGTTAAAGACAATTACATGACCCAAATAATTCAGGAACCAACCAGGAAAGAGGCAATACTGGATTTGGTAACATCAAACAATGTAGAAGTAATAACAAATATACAAGTCCGGGAACATTTGGGAAAAAGGGATCATAACATGGTCTCATTTGATAAATTATGAAAAACCCTATTACTTGGGTTCAACAAAGACTTTAAACTTTAGCAAGGCAGCTTTTTATAAACTGAGAACTAATCTACATGAATAAATTGGGATTATGTTTTTGACGGGAAAATGTGGAAGATAAATGGGCAGTCTTTAAAACATTGTCAGAAAAGCACACTTATCAGTGTATACTCTTGAGTGATAAATATAAAACAAACAAGTGTAAACCAATGTGGCTAAATAAACAGGTAGGGGAGGAAATGGACAAGAAGAGGAAGGCGTTTAGATTCTTAAAGTCAGAAGGGACAGAGACATCGTATCAGAATTATAAGCAATGTAACAAAAGTTGCAAAATGGCAATCGAATAAGCAACAATTGAAAATGAAAAAAGGATTGCAGTAGAAAGTAAGATCAACCCTAAAAAGTTCTTTAAGGACCTTAATAACAAAAAAAAACAGTAAAGAAAATATAGGACCCATTCAGTGTGCGATGGGCTAGCAAATTATCGGAGATAAGGAAAAAGTATAGATATTAAACAAATTCTTTGCCTCTGTATTTACCAGGGAAGAATCAATTGCAATAGTAGTTCTGCAGGAGGAAGACACAACAAGGGATAACCCCTTGTACTGCTCTTGGGATAAATAGTTATTTTGAAAGCTCCTTGTATTGTCCCTGAATATATTTGAATATAATTATCATATCCCCTTTTAGATGCCACTTTTCTAATATAAACAAATTTAATTGAGTTAGCCTCTCATACTGTAAATCAGATTATCCATTTCCTTTATTAATTTGGTTGTTCTTCTCTTCACTTTTTCTAGTTCCATAATGTATTTTCTATGGAGTGGTGCCCAAAATTGTACTCCATATTCAAGGTGTGGTCTTGCTAATGCTTTATAAAGGAGCATACTTATGTTTACTTCTCTTCCATCCATTCTCTGTTTAATGCAAGATAAGATCTTGTTTGCCTTTACAGCTACTGCATGACTATTGCTAAACCTGCTATCTACAAGCACTCCTAACTCCTTCTCCATCAAGGATTCTCCTAATTTATCCCCATTTAATTTGTAATTCGCCTTTTTATTCTTGTTTCCCTAATGCATAACCTAACATTTAACTGTATTAAACCTCATCGGCCATTTACCTGCCCAAGTTTCCAGTCTATGAAAGTCCTTCTGGAGAGAAATTACATCCTGTTCTGATTCTACTACCTTACACAATTTAGTATTATCAGCAAAGAGATACTTTGCTCTCTAGGCCAAAGTCAAGGTCAATAATAAACAAGTTAGAAAGCAGGGGTCACAATACCAATCCTTGAAGTAATCCTTTCACAACTTTAGTCCACCAGAAATAGTTAAATGTATGACAACTCTTTGTTGTCTATCCTTCAACCAGTTTTCAATCCAGGTGCAAATATTTTTACCAAGTCCAATTTGCTTTATTTTGTAAACTAACCTCTTTTGTGGAACCGTATCAAAAGCAATTGCAAAATCTAAGTAGACCACATCAACCGTATTACCCTGGCCTAAATTCCTACTTTCCTCCTCAAAGGAACTAATAAGGTTAGTTTTTCCATGAGGTGTTCCTGAATATTATCCTGTACTAAACCTTCATGTAGTTTCCCCACTATTTATATCAGGCTTACAGGTCTGTAATCTAGCTCCATTTTTAAACATAGGCACCACACCTGCTTGACTTGTGGTATTGAGCCTGTGGAAAGGGAGTCCTTGAATATTAAATATAATGGTTTGGCTATTACAGAACTTAACTCCTTTAGAACTCTTGGATGTATGCCATCGGAGCAAGGTGCCATATTTACTTTAATTTTATCAAGCTGCCTATGAACTTCTTCTTCAGTTAACCAATTGTTCGTTAATATAAAGGTTGGTTTGAAGGAAGAAGATTTCACCAGCAACAAAGGAAAGGGTTCTTTACTGTAAGGGCAGTTAAAATGTGGAATTCGTTACCCATGGAGACTGTGATGGCAGATACAATAGATATGTTCAAAAGAAGATTGAACATCTTTTTAGAAAGGAAAGGAATACAGGAATATATAAAATAAGTAAACATGGGAAGGATGTTGATCCAGGGAGTAATCCTTATTGCCAATATTTGGAGTAAGGAAGGAATTTATTTTCCCCCTTATGAGATATCATTGGATGATATTTCACTGTTTTTTTTTTGTTTGCCGTCCTCTGGATCAATATATTGTAAGTACAAATATAGGATAAGTATCTGTCATCTAAATTTAGCATAGGTTGAACTTGATGGACGTATGTCTTTTTTCAACCTCATCAATCACATTCCTGATGAAGCCTAATTACGATCGGTGAAATGCGTAGAGTCTGTATGACAGAGCAATCACGGACACACTCACGAGCTGCAAAGCCAAAACCGTAAGTGACACTACACCCCTCGGAAGTGACGTAGTGGAGCCTGCGATTAACAACAGCAAAGAGGCTACCGGCTGTGGAGGGTTCCTAAGACCAACAATGGAGTGTCACAACGGAGGCAGAGGCAGTGAGCGGCAGTATCCGCGAAGTCATTTAACCTGTGATATGTGCCTTTTTATTATCGCAACATTGTAAGTGCGATTCTTATTCTTTAAAAATAAAACAATTTTTGATCCATTTGATCTGTGCTATGGATGTTTTTTCTCTTCCTTGCTGAGGTACATCTCTCCTGATACTCTGTATTGAGACACATCTCTCCTGGTATACCACACATGAACAGATATTGCGACAGTTTTGGAGTTGCCTTTATTACATCTTGCACACTGTGAGCAGGCTGCCCATAGGAGCCAAGATTTGAACATAATACAACTCAACACAGCACTGTCATCTGCACTTAGATTATTTTTTTTGTTGATTTTCTCCTTATGCTCCCCCTGGATTGTTGAGAAATATTGCAGTGTTTGGGACAGTGAAGACAGGCCCTACCAGAGGGTTTGAGCAGGGAGTCACAACCTTATTCATTCACAATTGCACATACAGTATCTATGCACAGTTATTTAAGTTGCACTTTTGTGTATTATATTATATTTCACTTTATTAAAAGTGATCACTCTCTGTGTTAAGCACCTAATTGATCACTTTTTTATGCCACCAAAAAACTTTTTTAAATCCTATCTGACTTATCAATATAGATTTTTTTACTTACAGTACGGACTAGTGATATTAAAAATCCACTCTAAGTGCCATATTAACTAAACGTACTGAGCTGACCCCTTCACTTCATGGGCCATATGGTGCATTAAAAAAGTACATATTGCAAATCTGGCTACTCTGGAAGCAAAGGGGTTAAGTGAAACACACATGTAATTTACAAATAGATATTAAGCAAAACTGATGAGTCTCTGAGTCGAAATTTGATTTAAGTTTTTTTTTCCTGGAAAATGTCATGAAAAATTGCAAATATTTCTAAGGAACTTTCCACTGTATGAGGACTATTAGTAATCTCAGATTTCACGATTTTCTCTCAGTTTCCACTGTATAATGGCTCAGATATATTAGTGATAAGGGAGCTTTAGCATGACAAAAATACTTTGAATGTGCCTTGTCCCTCTTTTTGGTATATGAGCACGAGCAGAAAATAGTACAAAAACTATGTATTCATACAAAAAGTGACGTCTGTATCATCACAATGTCAAGAAAAAAGGACTTTTTGCAAAATGTAACACCATAACCTGGCACGTTTCTGTGAAAATTCAGTTCAGCTGCTTTTTTTAGCGGAGACTGAAAATTAGTCAGTTTTATAAGAAACTTTTTTATATATTTTTTTTTTTTTTACATATGAAAGCTACTGAAATTAGCAAAAACAAATGTGACCCAAAACACAAAAAGAAACTCCCCAGGACGAAAATGTTGTCAGTTCAATTCCATTTGTATACTACACTGAGGAATACTACACTACACTGAATCCTGCCATTACGGGAACCCGAGACATCTCTACAAATGTATAAACATCTGGAGATACCACAAAACAATTCATCAAATAACGGCACATAAAAACATCTAGTAATAAATTACAAGGGCATAACAGCTAATACACTGACCATCAATTCAACAAATTATACTACCTATCATATGGGGAGATGTAAGTGTGTAATCTAAGTGCAAATGCAGCAATAAAGTGACAACTACCTGGTACATAAAATTACATCCTCATCCTAAGCTAAAGGTCCAGGTGCAGGAGCTGGAAACAGTAGCATATATTTCTTTTCTTTTTTTTTTGTAATCAGAGATCAAATTGTATTTAACATTTACATGTAGTGGTTTTGATGACTCCCAGGTATGTATGTACATTTTTGCCTTGCATGATAATGGTTTCATCTCATAATATGCATCTATACTTTGGTGTGTTTTGTTTGATTGCATGGTCAAGAAAAATATAGGTACATCTCTGTGGTACGTACAGTAACTGCACCCTGAAGGAATATCTCTGCTATGTTATTAATGTGCTATAAAAACTTTTGGAGTAAAAAATATATAAAGTAAAAGACAGACTAGCAAGCAAAATTAACTAGAAATTACACATTTCAATCTGCTTTTTGTTTTGTAGCTTGCAGGTGGGTCGCTGTGAAAAACATACAAAATGTGAATCATTACAAAATAACTGCACCAAGGCTACCCCTGAAACACCAGGTTCTAGTGCAGGGGAGGCCAACTCCAGTCCCCAAGGGCCACCAACAGGCCAGGCTCCAAGGACATCCCTGCCTCAGCACAGATGGCTCAATCAGTGGCTCAGCCAAAGACCGAGCCACCTGCGCTGAAGCAAGGACATCCCCAAAACCCGACCCGCCGGCGGCCCCCGAGGACCGGAGCCGGCCACCCCCGCTCCAGTGGTTGGAATTGTCAACAAAAATGTAATTGTTATCTGCAAAAAGTGTGACATTGTTTCATTCACACTTTAAATATAAAACGGCAGCAAATAAATCGGGAATATTCACATGCAAACAAAATACATCAAACGTTTTATTAATGCAACAAAAATCTTGCACTGTAATCACTTCAGCGCCAAACGTTCTTGCAACGCAGCACTGTTCTGCTACACATTGATGGCCGTAACGTTAAGGGGTAAAGCAGCAATTCATGTATAGCACCTAAAAGGAACATGTGTCAGTATATAATGATACACTATATTGCTATCAATTCTATTCTTTTGCTACGCTCCTCTTTAGGAAGAAGATACTTTAACAATATTGGAAATGTACAGGCATTCGGTACCAATTTATACTATATACAGTAGCATGGTATCTTGCAACAGAGATGGAGAGAAACATGAACTGGTGCTTTAGGAGAATAACCTAAGTAAGATCCATCCTTGATATTCATGGCTTTGATACTTCTTATGGTCAGGTTCATTTCTAAGCTGTGCTGTGTTATTTCTTTTGGTATATTAATTACATACAAATATAGTAAGTCTAATTTGCTTTCCCCTTTAACAACACTGCTTTGGCCAAGTGTTTACACTAAGGTCCAATTGTTTCGTTACAATTTGCAAGTCGGGTGTTTGAGGCAAGACGTGTCCTCAGTTAAGTTCATTAGTGCCCAAAGGATGTCCAATTGTCCGTGATTGGTCAGTGCAGACTATCATTTGTTGGCTGTAGGGGGGTATCCAGCATCCTCATTGTGAAGGTGTAGAAGGCCTTTCTGAGGTAGCCATGAATAATACACCGTCATAAAAAAACTAAAAACAAAAAGTAAAGCTTAGCACCATTTTTGCTAAAAAATATTTTGAGTTTCCAAACGTTAGCCGGCCTGTCCTTCATGGAACGATGTCTCTTCTCTGGCTGATTTGACGAGGTAACAGCAGATATGTTTGCTACTTTTTAAGAAGGTGTCTTGTCATCTCCAAACTACTAAGCAAATACATATGGATCAGCTTGGCCGACTTGCATGCTATTTGTATACAATTCCAGAGCTTGGAAATCAGGTGGAGGAGTTTCTGGTAAGACTGCGGCACTACAAGTTCTTCATGCACACCTGGCAGCGGCTAACACGTGTTCAAAGCTGCCCGGATTTCAGTGTTTCAGAAGCAGGAGGGCGACTAAACTGCTGCGTCTCTTCCACGGTGGTCAGCCAGAAGCTGTACTTGTTGGCGAAGTAATGGCAGGTTCCTCTGGCTCCGTTACATTGAATGAAGGGCGTGGCCTGGAAATCTTCAAGGCAAGAACCAGGGGAGACCAAGGACTGGCCACCGCCCTCTGCACCTGCAGCTGTGTGCATAAGGAAAGAGTACTCTTTCCTTAAGCATATATTTCTAATGCGAACATCAATGGGATCAGGTGCCGCCACCAGTCTAAATTCTTTCAAAACTAAGGCTGTCTCACATTTTAATCTGGTCTGTAACTGTTATATATGCCTATAATATATACTGTGTTACCTTTAACTGTGCATGCAATGTCTTGTATATAATCTATAAACCTATTCGCTTAATGTAACTATTTATTTGTAACCATGTATTATTTGTCTTAACTCTATGCCCAGGGCATACTTGAAAACGAGAGGTAACTCTCAATGTATTACTTCCTGGTAAAACATTTTATAAATAAATAAATCTCCAATAAGGATTCACCTATCACCCAAAAACAGTACAAGTATTTATTTGTGGCAGAACATTTTAATTTTCATATACAATCAAATATAATTGTCAAAAATGTTATGTATCTAAACAATCACAGACTGCCTGCCAATTACTATTAATAATATTATTATGTTTATTATTATTTGTACCAAAAGCCAATTAATAACTTAACTGTGAAACTTATGACTCACTAAATCTGAAGTTCTGTGACTCATAAAAGAGCTCATTCTAGATGTCGCAGAGGTCATTTCCAGAACAATTCACAATTACAGAATTAAACCGTTCTCGGCTGAAAAGTAATTTCAAAATGATGTGAAGACCACTTGGAAAGCAAACAAAGCACATTTTCAGACCCATTTTGCAGTGAAGAAATATTTAGTACTGCGACTATGACCAGCCAGTGTCATTTAATGAACCCAATGTGTTGTTTCATGGCTTGAAAATAACAATCATGATGTATTTTCTCTTCATCTTTTCAATTCAATTTAAATAGCATAGCAGATTGTTGGGGGGGGGGAGGGAGAAGAATTGTTCCACAAAGAGGTAGCCTTTAATTGACTTTTGTCTCATTTATATAAAGCTTTCTTACCAGCAAAGAAATACTGAGCTATTAATTGATTTGTCTTCCCTTATGGGAAATAAATATAAAGCAATATAGGATATATGTCTTTTTAATAGTAGAGAGACGCAACTAAAATGTGCCCTTTCGAATTGTAGAACACCTGCTCTGTATGACACCCAGTAAATATTTTAGTGCATGTCCGTCTGTGGCTGTTAGAAGGAAGTTGAGTAAAGTCTATTGTTGTTTTTATGCAGTGATCTAATTAACCTTTTGCCAGGATTAAAATGACCTTGAATCGGCATTGTGACCTCAAACGCTTAACGTTGTTGACTTTTAACAAGCTTTCTGGGATGACTGGGGGCAGCATCTGCTGAAATGGGCAAAAGGTCGAATCCATTAATTTAGATGAGACCCAACATTGTCTTGGCCTCCTTTTCAGAGCAGGAACGTGCAGAGTTGTATCCCACAGAAAACACAGACTTTGACAGATTTCATATGCAAGCTATTGTTTTGTGAATGGGTGGGACTGCGGCAACAGCCAAATGTTTGTGACTACTGAGCCTGGCAAGATTGGGCTTTTAGCTCTTTGTTTATCTGCGTTTTTCTTCTCTCCATTAGGTCCTCTAAGAACCAAAAGTGTATTTATGTATGGAATGAAATGCAACATGGGGGTAATTTATTAATGTCCCAACTCCCAAGTGTGCAACAGACCCTAATAAGACTCATCATTGTTGCTTAGCGTCTAATTGTGAATAACATTTGTGTCACACTTAAACCCCATTGCTTCCACAGTAGCCAGATGTGCAATGTGTATTTTTTACCAACGCAACTGCTTTAAATCTGGTGCAAATGAGCATCATAACTAACACAGTGAAAAATGTATGCAGCTTGTATTATAAAAACATATGTGCACATCTTATTGTTATCCAGTGCCTGTCTTACATAATTTAATACTTAACCTGGAAATACTAAATTGTCAACAGAGATCTTTTTGACTCAGTAAAATCTACCAACATGTACCAGTATATTCTTATATCATTTCTATTTCCTATTTTGAGGGAGCATACATTTGTCAAAGGTAACCCACAATCAGGTAGTGACAGTGAAATACTGCCCGAAAAACGACACATTATTTTTCAGAACATGAGAGACAAAGAGATATAATGCAGGTAATATTGTAAATGGTAATATTTGCAATTGACTCCTTTCATTTTCCTTTCAACACAATTGAATGTTTGAAATTCATCTCTGGTTTCAGTTCGACAATCCCTGTATCATTTTATTTTTTTTATTGTTCGTTTTCTAAACCAAATGTAATATGTTTTTAGTGCCGGTCTGAGGCAAACATTAGCTACTCCTGGATATATCAAATTGCCAAAAGCACCTAGATTTCGGGCAAGAAAATTAACTTCTGTCTATTTGCACGAGTATGAAAAGTGAAGCAGTGGCGGCACTCCGGTGGTCTTCAAAAGTCGAAAATATATTGTAAAAAGACCAACGTTTCGTTCTGATGGTGTAACGCTTGTGCTGCCCACAAACAAGACAAGACCCCAGCACTGAGGTGGGAAGGTATAACACCACACACCCGCAGCAGCGGAGGCGTGCCTGGAAAGCGGATAGTTTAGCGTTACCGGGTCTGGGTTGGAGAGTGTAGGAGATGCGGTATACTTGCCGAGTTCCACGATCGGAGAAGACAGGATAGTAAGGGTCCGTAAGCCATGGTCTAGGATTAGAGAGAGCAGCGTAGTCTGAGTTTGTATGCCGTGTTCAAGGGTAGGAGAGATCGCCGTAGTTGAGGGTATGCCAAGGTCCAAAATCCCGAAGGGTCCACAAACAAGCCGAATCGGTACACAAGAGGTTAACTGCAAAGGAGATAGAGCACTGCACAACAGAAGTGAGCTTCACGAGGCTACATAGGATTTTGCTGAGCAAAGCATGGGAGGAATCAGGAAGTATTTACAGACAGGGCAGACCAATTGGAAAAGGAGGCGGAGCGGAGGCGCAGCCCCAGCAGAGCTGGGATAGGCTGCAGGCAACAAGGCAGGGAGGAGAAACTTGCCACGCAGCTGGGGATCGTCGCACGTCATCGCGTGTGCACGCTGCGCGGGAGAGATGCGCAGCACGTCTGTGTGGCGGGACCAGGTTCCATGTAGCAGCTAGAAGAGCTGCGGGTGCGCACGCGTTCTGTAATGAGAGCGGGGGAGTGCGCATTAGCAGGAACAGTGGCCGCGGCTGCAGCAGCAACAGGTATGGAGGGAACATGCCGCAAAGGACGTGTTCCCTGATTCCTTACAGCTGGCATACCTTTGACAGAGTTTCGCCAGAGGACCGAAACGTTGATCTTGTTACAATAAATGTTCTACTTTTGAAGACCATCAAAGTGTGCTGCCACGTCTTCCCTTTTCGTACATTTGGTGGTTCTGTTATTACGGAGGACTACTTTCGTTGAGCTTCTGTGGCATGTACGACTTGTACTGTGAGTGCACCTTCACTTGGACTATTTGCGCCCGTATTATATGTAAGAAAGCTTCTTATCTTGCTTCTTACATAAGGTATTATGCCAACTGAGAGGCCCAAAGGCTTGGTGAATATATTGGTTTCAAATAAAATGAAAAGCAGCAAATATAAGAGACATAAAGACTAAAATTGCCCATTGAATTCAATGGAATATGTCAGTCAAAAACGGCCCTATCTGCCACTTTGACCAATATAAGACCTTTCAGTGGTCAAAGGCCTTAGGAATTAATATAGTCCTATGGTTAATAGGTCCCTATGTGGGCGTCATGTTAGAGATGAGAGTGTAAGGACTGTATTCCCTTCTTGGATGGCCACAGCAAGAAGTTGATTTTTTTAAATACATGTACAATTAGGTCCGGAAATAATTGGACACTGACACAACTTTCATAATTTTGGCTCTGTACACCACCAAAATGGATTTGAAATGAAACAACCGAGATGCAATAGAAGTGCAGACTTTCAGCTTTAATTCAATGGGTTGAACAAAAATATTGTATGAAACGTTTAGGAATTGCAACCATTTTCATACACAGTCCCCTTGTTTCAGGGGCTCAAATGTAATTGGACAAATGAACACAATCATAAATAAAATGTTCATTTGTAATACTTTGTCGAGAATCCTTTGCAGGCAATGACTGCTTGCAGTCTGGAATGCATGGACATCACCAAACGCTGGGTTTCCTCCTTTGTGATGCTTTGCCAGGCCTTTACTGCAGCTGTCTTCAGTTGTTGTTTGTTCGTGGGTCTTTCTGCCTTAAGTTTTGTATTCAGCAAGTGAAATGCATGCTTGATCGGGTTGAGATCAGATGGTTGACTCAGCCATTGCAGAATATTCCACTTCTTTGCCTTAAATAAACTCCTGGGTTGCTTTTGCAGTATGTTTTGGGTCATTGTCCATGTGTAAAGTGAAGCGCCGTACAATCAACTTTGCTGAATTTGGCTGAATCTGAGCAGACAATATATCCCTATACACTTCAGAATTAATCCGGCTGCTTTTGTCTTCTGTCACATCAATAAGCACTAGTGACCCAGTGCCATTGTAAGCCATGCATGCCCATGCCATCACACTGCCTCCACCGTGTTTTACAGATGAAGTGGTATGCTTCGGATCATGAGCCGTTCCAAGCCTTCTCCATACTTTTATCTTCTCATCATTCTGGTACAGGTTGATCTTAGTTTTATCTGTCCAAAGAATGCTGTTGCAGAACTGGGCTGGCTTTTTTAGATATTGTTTGGCAAAGTCTAATCTGGCCTTTCTATTCTTGAGGCTTATGATGGTTTGCACCTTGTGGGGAACCCTCTGTATTTGCTCTCGTGAAGTCTTCTCTTTATGGTAGACTTGGATAATGAAATGCCTACCTCCTGGAGAGTGTTCATCACTTGGCTGGATGTTGTGAAGGGGTTTTTCTTTACCATGGAAAGGATTCTACGATCATCCATCACTGTCGTCTTCTGTGGACGTCCAGGCTTTTTTGTGTTGCAGAGCTCACCAGTGTGTTCTTTTTTTCTCAGAATGTACCAAACTGTTGATTTGGCCACTCCTAATATTACTGCTATATCTCTAATGGATTTTCTTCTTTTTTTTTTTGCAGCCTAAGGATGCCCAGTTTCACTTGCATTGAGAGCTCCTTTGACCGCATGTTGTGGGTTCAAAGCAACAGCTTCCAAATGCGAATGCCACACCTGGAATCAACTCCAGACCTTTACCTGCTTAATTGATGATGAAATAACGAAGGAATAGCCCACACCTGTCCATGAAACAGATTTTGAGTCAATTGTCCAATTACTTTTGGTCCCTTGAAAAAGAGGGGCTACATATTAAAAAGATGTAATTCTTAAACCCTTCCTCCAATTTGGATGTGAATACCCTCAAACTAAAGCTGATAGACTGCACTTTAAGCCCAAATTCATTATTTAACTGTAACTTGAATTCATTTCGGTTCACAGCCAAAATAACAAAACTTGTATCAGTGTCCAATTATTTCCGGACCTAACTGTATGTATGTCTTTATTTATATAGCGACATTAATGTACATAGCGCTTCACAGCAGTTATACACGTGACAATCATATAGATAACAAATAATACAAATAACAGATCATGGGAATAAGTGCTTCAGACATACAAGTAACATTAAGGAAGAGGAATCCCTGCTCCAAAGAGCTTACAATCTAATTGGTAGGAGGAACATACAGATACAGAAGGAGGGCATACTGGTAAGTGCGCCTGCAAGGGGCCACGCTTGATGTAACAGTTGTATAGTGTTAGCCATGGAGCTACTCATATGCTTCTTTAAGCAAGCATGTCTTAAGGTGGGTCCTAAAGGTGGATAGAGAGGGTGCTAGTCGGGTATTGAGGGGAAAAGCATTCAAGAGGTGTGGGGCAGTCACTGAGAAAGGTTTAAGGCAGGAAAGGGTTTTAGATACAAAAGGGGTAGCGAGAAGACATCCTTGAGCAGAACGCAAGAGTCAGGATGGTGCATAGCGAGAAATTAGGGCTGAGATGTAAGGAGGGGCAGAAGAGTGTAAAGCTTTAAAAGTGAGGAGGAGAATTGAGTGCGAGATGCAGGATTTGATTGGAAGCCAGGAGAGTGATTTCAGCAGGGGAGACACTGAGACAGATTTCAGAAAGAGTAGAGTGATTCTGGCAGCAGCGTTTAGGATAGATTGTAGAGGAGACAGGTGAAAGGCAGGAAGGGCCGGACAGCAGGAGGTTACAGTAATCAAAACGGGAGAGAATGAGGGCCTGAGTCAAAGTTTTAGCAGTCGAGCTACAGAGGAAAGGGCGTATCTTTGTAATATTGCGGAGGAAAAAGTGACAGGTTTTGGATACGTTTTGAATGTGAAAAAAGAATGTGAGAGGAGTTGAGTGTTACCCCTAGCCAGTGAGCTTGGGCTACTGACTGAATGATCGTACTTCCAACAGTAATTTGGAAGGAGGTAGTAGGGCCAGGATTGGGAGGAAGTATGAGGAGCTCTGTTTTTGCCATGTTAATTTTAAGTCGGTAGAGGGCCAACCAGGATGATATCGCAGAGACCATTAATTCTTGTGTACACAAAAAATGGGCTTTAAAAGGTGCCTTAGCAACAGGCGGTGACTCACAAGGTTTTGTTTTCTGACATTTTGGACAGGACTCACTTCCTGTTTGAAACACTATATAAATGCCTGTATGTCAGTATTTGTCCATACACCTCCCTGATGAAGGGGACCTAAGATGGCTCTGATTGGTTGGATACCTGGGGATATGGATTAAACATGCCTTTCTTTTCCATACCTTTTCTTTCCCAGTCTAGTGCTGGGAGCCATGAAAAACAAAGTCTTAGCTACTGTAAGCTCAAAACCATTACGTTCAAACTTTCATAAAGAGGACTCAAGAAGAAGGTGTAATATGTGTAAGTATCCTAAAATTGGTCATAGGTTAAAAAAGGTGGCAACTAGGATAGGTAAGTGTCTTTGTGCCATATACTTTATATGTAGAAATTAGTGTATGAGTGTATACTACTCATCAGAGATCATTTACATAACGTTCACGTATCACATCCCCCAAAACAAAGCATGATGTATCATGACATATCTTAGCGTTTACCTGGTCTCAATACTAATTAATGCAAAGAATATCATTGAAAAAAAAACTCTATGTCAAAGTCTGGTAGCATCAAAACTGAAGCAAAAACAGCACTAGATGTATCTAAGAAAATAATCTAAAGTCAGATTTTTTTTCTTTGATAAACCTTGTGCTGTTTTTTTGTAACTTATGTTTATATAGAGTTTTCGCATATTAAACATATGACGTTACATCCCATTTTTCGGGAATCAACAAACAATATCAAATAATCAACAATAAACCAAAATACCCAAGAGGGGTGGAGAGGGGAGGACGTTCCCTTTTATATCTTTGGTCCAGGACTTCCAATCCTGTCATCTCCTTGTATCCATCCTGCGCCTTATCTTCTCCCGTGCAGTCTCAATTTCCTATTTCCACTACTAAAGTCAAAATCTATTTTCCTAATCTCCAGAGTCTTTTGGTCCGTGAGTCCGTGAGAGGAGAACACATTTATTTCTATCAAAGCAGAACTGTAGCACCGTTCACCCCTGGAATATTCGTTTGAGCCAACCACGGCAGCCAAACTTTTTGGAATTTAGCGCCAGTATCATTAACTAAACTTGTTCATTTTTCCATCTGGCAGACAAACCAAGTTCTATTTCGAATGGCAGGAATAGATGGAATTTCGTTTTGGTTCCATAATGCTGCGATCTCGCATCTTGTTGCTGTTGCAAAATGAGCAACTCATTTATTTTCAACTCTGGCTAATCCCTGAGCTGGTCTGCAGCAGGAAGAGCCACGAGTACATAGGAATAGTGAGGCCCACAATCTTCTGTACTTAATCTCTAATCTGCTCCCAAAGGGACTTGACCCGAGGGCAAGACCACAGCATATTTAGCAGATCAGCACATTCTCCACTTTGTTTAGGACATAATGTGAGTAACCCGGAATACATTTTGATAATTTTTGTGGGGTGAGATACCATCTCATTAAAACCTTATGTGCATTCTCCTTTAATATCATGCAAATGGAACTCTTCGCTCCAGCCAAAAAAATCTCACCCCATTCTTCCTCGTCTAATACCTCTCCCAAGTCTGTCTCCCATTGTGAAATATACTGTAATTTTTGGGAGTACTCAGAGCCCGAACAGGTCCCCTTTTTATACATTTGAGAGGTTAGTCCACTAGTGTCTGTTTCCAGTATACAGATCTTTTCAAAATTTGTCAATGAGGGACGGTGTAAACATTTGTTGTAAAATGCCCTTATCTGGAGGTATCTAAAAAATTCTGAATTGGGGATGTCTTTGTCTGACTTAATTTGTCTAAATGTTTTAATATTGTTTCTGCTCTGCAGATCTTTGAGTCTTAAAAACCCTTTTTGTTTCCAAATCAAAAAATCCTTACTATTCAGACGCGGAGCAAAGTCAGGTTGTCTCATAAGGGCGTCTTTAAAGAGTGTTTGGTAGTCAATGAACATCCTAATCTAGAAGCATCCCAAACTGCTAAAGAACTTTTCACCGAGGAGAGCGGTTTTTGTATGGATTTATGTATCCTTTCAGGTAACCAAATTAGATTGTGTAGCTCCAGAGGGGCACACATTTCCCTCTCCAATGTCACCCATCTTTTAAGTGCAGGGGCGAAATGCCACTGTGAAATTTGACATAATTGGGCCACTTTGTAGTATGATAACAAGAAGGTAACGCTAACCTCCCTGCTATTGTTGGTCTCTTTAGAATCTTCCTCTTCACTCTTGGGGGTCTATGCTATAAGCATTCATAAGCCACTTTTGAGCACTTATCGGATAAAATGCCTACTGCAATTCTGTAAGCCTCGATAAGAAGCATAAAAATCACCAAATTTTCCGGCCGTCCAAAAAAGATCGCCGTGTGAGTGGCGATAAGCCCCTCATATGCAGTCTTTGAAAGTCGTGCAATTCTAGTAGCCACGATTAGGTTATAGAGGCCTATTGCGGCTCTAGAATGATGAGTTTCTACCAAAATCTTCACGCCAGGAAAAATTGGTGTGACGCTTGTGAAACTGCTGAGAGACGGCAAGAAAGGACATAGAAAAAAATGCTTTTTTTCTGCATCGGATTGATGTCGGGAGTCTCTGGAGCTGAGACCCCCGGCATGAATTCCATGCAATAAAAATGCATTTACAGGCAACTTCATTACATTAGCAGCTAACCGCTTAGGCAATGAAGGGGTTAACCCCTCCCGCTACCCACCAGGGGCCAAATACCCCGTCACCCACCCCCACTACTCACACAAACCACTAATACCCACCTCCTCTACTTCCACATGATTTATACCAGAAACCGTGGGTGTCCTCAGGTGAACCCCATGGGTGTCTAGGGGTCCACGGGTGGTCCCCACGGGTGTCTGGGGCCCTCGGGTGATCCCCGTGGGTGGTTCCTGCAGGTGTCCGGGGGTCCTCAGGTGGTCTCTGCTGGTGTCCGGCGGTCCTCAGGTGGTCCCCGTGGGTGTCCGTGGGTCCTCAGGTGGTCCCCATGGATGTCTGTGGCCCTCGGGTGGACTCCGCTAACCCCCCGGTGTGATAGGTCACATTAGTTCAAAAGGATGTGACATCACTTTAAGGGAAGCAAAGGAAACGGGAACAAGCACTGCAAAAGAATCCGGGCTGTTATAGGCTAATTTATTCAGGCATAAATGGAAAAAATAGGGTAACCCCAATTATCGAGGCCACTACCAGGCACTATGGAGTGTGTTTAGGAAAGAAGGTTTGACGCCGGTATATAGGTGATGCAGGTAATAAGGCAATATATGGGTATCTCCGATACTAACAAGGGGAGTGGGGTACTGGAAAACCGGTTAGAGGTACAAGGGGACACCTCCCAAGGGGGCGCCCCCAAGTAAATCACGGCCCGGCTACCAATATATCCTCACCTGTCTCCCCTGTCTATCGCGTGGAGGTCCCTTGAAAGCCATTCCTGTTTGCGGCTGCAAGCTTGATCCTGGAGGTCCCTTGAAAGCCGTTCCTGTTTGCGGCTGCAAGCTTGATCCTGGAGGCTCTGTGTGCTGGGATTCTGCTTGCTGGCGTCTGCGTGCCCCAACCGGATATGACGTCACAGATGAAAAAAATGGAGATTGCTTCCGAGGTTCACAGCACCTTCACTCAGCCAGTTGTATGAATATAAAAAAGTTTATTAGTAACCAGCAATGTACAACAGCATGAACACTCTTAGAGTGTTCATGCTGTTGTACATTGCTGGTTACTAATAAACTTTTTTATATTCATACAACTGGCTGAGTGAAGGTGCTGTGAACCTCGGAAGCAATCTCCATTTTTTTCATCTATTCAGGCATAAAGCCTCAAAACATACAACAAAACCAGCAGGTACCTCTGACGCGTTTCTTGCCGACAGGCACTTTATCAAAGTGTGTATCTTTTTAAGTATTTTTCTATTATTATGTGTTTGTTTTTGTATGTGCTGTTCTAACTTAAGTGTTTCTGTTATAGTGAATGGATACATTGTCTCTTCAGGTATAGATGTTCCATGAGATGAGATTTGCTTGTGCTTGTTCCCGTTTCCTTCACTTGCTGTTTTCTACCTTGGGAGCGACGCACGCCAAATAGGACGGAACCAGCAGTGAGTACACTACTCACAGTGTGAGTTGTTTTCTTCTCTATCAAGTGACCAGTGTGTATTGAGGACATCATTGCAGTTACACAGAACAGGAGGATTACATAGGAGGAGGGTAAGGGATTGCATTGCACTTTATATGGGTATGCTTATATTGGCTGCCATAGAAGACATTTAGCCCCCCTTCTCCATCCCCTATATAGATTCTGTGCTAGTATTGTCTGCATCTACATACTACATTATATAGTGCCACAGGATGGATACAACTGGGAATCCTTCATTGTCCGCCCTACATTCTTGATTGATCTTTCATACGCTACATTTTCACACCACCTATGGAGGAGTTTTAGTAGCACCCTGTTGGGACTTTGTTCCTACCCCTCGATTCACTTTAAGGGAAGAAGTCACATCCTTTTGAACTAATGTAACCCATCACATGGTAACGCAACCAATGGGATTGTCTTCAATCCCATTGGCTGTAATTCCATGTGGTAGCCATGTGGTTTTAAGGATGTGACGTACCTAACTTGGAGATGACGTCAGATCTGTACCATCTGACCATAAAATGTGACGTCACAGGCCATATATAAGGCCTGTACATCTCATTTTACTTCAAGAAGCAGACGAAAGAACATCCTGTTGTGGATTTACGATGGGCCTTTGGATTGACAGATGAAGAAAGAAAATTAAAGAAAAGAAGAAAATTATGACAGATGAAGAAAGAAGATTTTTTTTACCTGATGCTGGTCTTCAAGGTGGATGGCGGTAGATTGAAGATGATGACGTCGTGGTACGAGAGTTTACAGATACAACGGGACTCGGAGTGTGTAAACTTCTAAAGGTAGGAGAAATATTGAATGTCTTTCTTTCAGGCTTTTTCATTGTATTTATTTATTTTTATGTTTGTGATTGCCCATTGACTGATAATGTATTAATCTGCAACAGCCAATGCATTTTTTGGCAAATGCTGGTTTTGAATTGATTGTTATTTTTTCGATTTCTGTTTATTGTTTGGATTCAATTGTTGTGAATTTGGGTGGCTTGTTTTTAGTACATTTTAGGATTGGTTAGCGTTTTAAATTAATTATATGTTTTGTTGGCTACTGGTTTAAATTAATTAATTGTTTTCTTGGTTAGTGCTTTTATTTATTAAATTGATTGGTTGGCTAGTGCTTTAATTTATTTATTAAATTGGTTTGGTAGTGCTTTTATTTATTTAATTGGTTGGCTAGTACTTTTATTTCTTGAATTGGGGTGTTTAGGTGCTTATGTATATCTTTTATTATTGTGTATTTTTGACATTTAGGCTTTTTTTATTAGGGTGTTCATTGACTGCTATAATGGCTAATCATGACCATATTATATGGGTATGATGTACCACTATGCCAATCAATGTGTAGAGGGTGGGTACAGTGGTCCTGGGATGGGTGGTTAGGCCTCCCGGGTGGGTAGCGGGGGAGGGTGGGTTAACCCCTTAATTACTATAGCGTTTTTTAACCGCTAAGGTGATTAAGGGGTTAGAGGCAATTAGATTGCATTTTTTCTTGTATTCTTTCTGGCAACGGAGGACATGGACCTGGAGTATGCTGATGAGGACACCTTTCATGATGGCAGGGGTAAGTAGAAAGTTTTATTTAGTTTATTTATGCTGGCTGGCTAATGTTTTATTTTAAAATGGGCAAATGAGCTATTATCCATATCTGGATAATAGTTATTTTGCCCATTAACGTACTGTATGTGTTGGGGGGGGCGGGGGGAGTGTATTTATTTCAATGCATTTCACATTTGTTTTTGCCACAGGATTGGTACCGCAGGCCAGCGGTGACCCTCGGGGACCACCTGAGGACCTCCGGTCACCCGCAAGGATCACCCGTGGGACCACCCATGGGCCCCCAGACACACAAGGGTACCACCTGTTACCTCCCAGACACCCGCGGGGACACCTGAGGACCCCAGGATACCCACGAGGACACCCCACGGGACCACCCGAGGGCCCCCAGACACACAAGGGGATGACACAAGGGCCTCCAGACATGCCCGGGGACAACCCAAGGGTCCACAGACACCCGTGGGGACCACCTGAGGACCACCAGACACCCTCGATGACCACCTGAGGACCACCAGACACCTGCGGCCTCGGGCATCAATCATGTGGGGGTAGAGGAGGTGGTATTAGTGTTGTTGTAATTGTGGGTAGCAGCTGTTTTAATATAAATTTTAATACTAGTGTAGATGAGCTGGGCTTTCCGGAGCAGAACCGCGTTGATTTGTGGTCCAGAGACCCCCTGCTTCTCGAGATACAGGCCCCATTATGGGGTGCTGGTATCTCCTCTGCATTGAAATGTCCCGCGTCACGTGACCGGGACATTTCCTTGCATAGGAGATACCGGCACCCCATAAAGGGGCCTGTATCTTGGGAAGCAGTGGGTCCCTGGACCTGAAACCAACGCGGTTCAGCTCCGGAGACCCCCTGCACATATACACTGAAAGAAATTTATATTAAAATAAATAATTTTCGGGCGACATTTCCGCTGTGAGAGGCGGTTCTCTCAGAGCAGCTGTCTCTGCAGCAGAAATGAATCGCTGGTTTAGGTCTTTTCAGAGGCTCGATGCTCTCGTTGGCAGCAACTCGCCCGTTTTGGGAATTTTGCTATCACAGGTAATAGAGGCTTTATGAATACCGTGATAGCAACCCCCAAAAAAGCGTCATTTTAAATGCCCTGGCGATAATTTTTATCAATGTCCCGCATCACGCGACCGTTATATAAAAAAAATGTGATTGCTGGCAAGATATGCGCAGGTATGTACAGGGAGAGGCGGCTCTCTCTCTGTGCAGCTCCCTCTGCAGCTGAAGGAAATCACCGGTTTTGGCCTTTATAATTCCAAATTAACTTTGTTATTAAGGATTGAATCGAGAGTATATCCTTTCATACCAATGATATTGGAAGAATTTGAAATAAATAAAGGATACGGGGAGGTAAGTTCATTTTAATACAATAGATCTTGTCTATCCAAGAGATATTGTACGTGGACCAAGTTTGAATGTCTCTTCTCAGGATTCATAATAAATTGGGATAGTTTTCTCTATTTAGGGTTTTATAATTATTTGTGATCTGCCCTCTAAGGTATCTAATGGCACGGGGCTGCCATTTAAAATTAAAATTTATATCAATTAGTTTTTCCATTTCTTTGGGCAAATTTATATTCAGAGCTTCAGATTTCGTTTGATTAATTTTGAACCCAGAACATATCCTATTAAATTTCCCTAGAAGGCTGAACAAGTTGGGCAGAGAGGTGAGTGTTCTTGATAACGTTAATGTAGTATCATCCGCATATAGAGCCACCTTGTGTTTTTGGTTGTTCATTTTGATACCTATTATATCTGGACTCTTCCAAATTTGTGCTGCTAGTGGTTCCATGCTTAATGCGAATAACAAGGATGAGAGTGGGCAACCCTGTCTTGTGCCACTTCTAATATGGAAAATATCTGATGGGAAGCCCTGATGTGTTACTCTTGCAGCTGGCCTTGAAAACAGTGCCGTGATTGCTTTTAATATTCTACCCCCAAAACCAAACGCCTCCAACGTAGCATTGAGATATGGCCAATCGATCCTGTCAAAAGCTTTTTCGGTGTCCAAACTCAACACCATTACTGGAATCTTTTTTGTATTGGCTATATCAATTAAATCAATAATTTGTCTAGAATTGTCTGCCGCCTGCCTACCCTTAATAAATCCTTCTTGATCAGGATGGATAAGTCTAGGCAGGATATGACTCAGTCTATTAGCCAGCATTGGCTCTCTAGCATCATGGGATCCAGCAACCTCAGAGGCTGCTGGGAATTGTATTCCCTCACGGAGCCCTGTGTGTAATGGCCGCTGCTTCTGTATTGCCACTGCGCATGCACTGGATCTCACGCATGTGTGAAGCACCTAAGATGGCGACGCCCTTACCGGAAGCTCACTGCGGAGCCTCCAGAGCACCGGAGCACTTCCAACACTGACCTCACTCTCTTTTCCTCCCGCCGGGTATTCGCGCGCAGCTTCAGTGGCACCCATGCTAGCCGCAGATTCTCAGCCGCAACGGAGTTATGAGAGGCAGCCAAGGGGACCCAGGGGGGACCTGGCCACATTCTCCCCCTGTTGAAAGAACCGTCTCTGCTTGGGAACGACATAACTATAAACATAAGTAATATAATAAAATTGTAATATTCCATATACAACTTAACATGGTAATTGACTTTACATCAGATTGTACATTTCAGTAAACATAACAATTACAGATCGTATCTTACTCCAAGGCCACTACTGAGATTCGTAGTGGGGTGCCTGTTGCAGGGTACATGCAACCACACACGCGGGTTCTCTTGATAAGGCTTCTTTATTGAGCCTTAAAAACATACAGCACACAAAACAAAATAGCTTCTCTTCAGCATACAAAAAAAATAGCTTCTCTTCAGCAGACAAAAACAAAATAGCTCACTTCTTGAACCCTGACTATGGCTGGAAGGCAAACCCCCTATTTCAATGACCATATTACACTTTATTGTGATTGGCAAATAAGGTTTACCTGCTTCAGCAGTCTCTTTCTCTCTCCTCTTGGGATTGGGGAAAAAAGTCTATCTGTGGTTTTGTAAGTTTCAGTGCAGGTTAGATTTCCTGCCTGGGTGTGTATCACTTTAATTGTGGTCTCTGCTGCATGACATTTTTTTGTTTATGTTGCTCAGACTGTTTGTAGACAAAAAAGCACAAAAAAAAATTCACAGAAAAAAATCTCCGGCCCCTTCTAACTTCAAAGACCACCTCTCGTGCCACTTCGGACACCATATGTAGGCGGACGCTCACAGAGGTATGCAAGGGAGACTGGTTATGGTGAAATTAAATAAGGCTTTTATTGCGCCTGTTTCCTTAACATCAGGAAACCATCCAAACAAGGGGTAAACAAAGCTTCTATTCACTTGGGAGTATTTCTAGTGAAACACTATGCATTCCACAACTCCCTTTAGATAAGCATGTCTCCCAGCCCCAAACATATAGCATGAAATGAACAGATATAAAAAGTCTTATAAATGAAAGTCTTATCTGTTAGCTGGGCTGCTGTAGGGGAAGCTTCTCTGCTCTCTTGGAACCGCACCCTTGTGTGCACAGGAAATGTCAGGCTCCAGGATAGAATCTTGTCCCCTTTGTCTTGTGGTCAGCTTGTCGCTCAAGACATCTGTACTTCCTTGGTTCAGCCCAGTTGTGGACTAAGGAATCTCTGTCCTATGTCCAAGTTCAGCTCAGTTGTGAGCTAAGGAGTCTCACTTCCTGTCTCAAAAGACAGGCTTTTCTAAGCAATCTAATCAGACAGATGGTGTTTGTTAATTGACTACCAGCAGTTAACCACCACACTGCTGGATTAGAGGCACATTACCTGAACAGGGATAACTCCCCTGTTACACACCCCTTCTCTAGAAAAGAAGTCAGCATTTGCATTTTCTTTTCCAGACCTGTGCTGAATCTCAAATGAGAAGGGTTGGAGGGCCATATACCACCTGGTCAATCTAGCATTGGAGTCCTTCATACTATTTAACCACTTCAATGGAGCATGGTCCATCACCAGAGTAAAATGGACTCCTGCTAGGTAATGCCTCAAAGCCTCGATTGGTCACTTTACTGCGAAGCACTCCTTCTCAATCACTAAGTAGTTTTTTTCCCTCGGGAACAATTTCCTACTCAGAAAAAGGATCGGATGTTCCACTTCCTCAAACTGTTGTGACAACACTGCCCCTAGCCCTATCTCTGATGTATCGGTTTGCACTACAAAAGGCCTGTTGAAGTCTGGCTTCTAAGGATGGGACCTCTGATAGACACCTTTTTATGTTCTCAAAGGCTCTCTGACACTCCCTTGACCATACCACTTGTGTAGGGGCACACTTTTTTGTGAGGTCCGTTAATGGGGCTGCAACTTCCGAGTAGTTAAGAATGAACCGCCGATAGTACCCTGCTAAAATCAGCAGAGCGCGTACCTGTGTTTTTGTTTGGGGGGTCGGAACTTCTTTCAGGGCAACTACCTTGTCGGCTAGTGGCCTTACTTTTCCACCTCCCTCTGTATACCCTAAGTATTTGGTTTCCGCCTTACCTAAGGCACATTTCTTAGGGTTGGCTGTGAGCCCTGCCTCTCTTAGAAATTTGAGGACCGCTTTCAGCCTATTTAGATGGGCCCGCCAGTGTTTACTATAAATGACAATGTCATCTAGGTAGGCTGCGGCATAAGCCCTATGGGGTCTCAGCACTTTATCCATGAGTCTGTGAAATGTGGCTGGGGCTCCATGCAGACCAAATGGCATTGTCACAAACTGGTATAAACCCATGGGAGTGGCAAAGGCTGTTTTGCACTTGGACTTTTCCTCTAAAGGTATTTGCCAGTATCCTTTTGTTAAGTCCAGTGTGGATATATATTCCGCATTACCAAGGGCGTCAATTAACTCGTCCACCCTTGGCATCGGATATGCGTCAAACTTGGATACCGCATTGACCTTTCGGAGGTCCACACAAAATCTTACCTTCCCATCGGGTTTAGGGACCATAACTAGTGGACTACACCACTCACTGCATGATTCCTCAATCACTCCTAAGTGTAACATTTCTTGTACTGCTGCGGCACAGTTTATTCGAGCATTTGCCCGTTCTGTGCCGCAGCAGTAGCCTGGCGCGCGCCCGAGAGTGACGGGCGCGCGCCGAAGCAGCGGAAGAGCGCCCTCCGATCGGGGCGCTCTCCCTACCGCTGCCGGGTCCGCCGGGTCCCCCGGAACCCCCTGCCGCTGTCCCGCGATCGCGGGACACCAGGGCTCCCTCGGGGAGCCCCTGGACGCGCGTGCAGGGGGCGCACGCTCCCGAAGACGCGTGACCGCGCGTCTATGACGCGCGGCACGCCGAGGGGCGGCCACTAGCAAGCCGGGAAATCTCCCGGCTTGCGGATCTGGCCGCAGTGTAATAAACTGTGTCGCCAGTGTACCTCCTTCTCTACCAGGGCCCTACGACTTTCAGGCAACCTATAAGGATGGGAATGTACTTTTACCCCAGGTGCTGTCTCGATCACATGTGAAATTAAATTAGTTTGCCCTGGCAAATCAGAAAAAACATCATGGAATTGTATAATTATTTCTAACAAGTCCCATTTTTGTTCAGAGGACAACTGTCTTCCCATTTGGATTTTATCGTCAGCCACGATGTTCTCCCGTGGGGGCTGAGGACCCAAGTCTGTTTCCTCCTCCACCGGGTGGATGAATAGAGACAGCTGCATCTTCCAGGGTTTCAGCAAGTTCACATGGTAAATTTGTTTACCCTTCCTGGACCCTGGTTGAGCAATCTCGTAATCCACATCACCCGTGCGGCGGAGTACTTCAAATGGGCCCTGCCATTTGGCTAGGAGTTTGCTCTCACAACTGGGTAACAACAACATCACCTGATCTCCTGGGTAAAACACTCTCATACGAGCATTTTGATTGTAATGTCTCTCCTGACTGTCCTGGGCTGATCTAAGATTCTCTCTAGCAAAATGCCCGACCACATCTAGGCGCTTCCTAAGGTCCAATACATATTGCAGGGTATTCTTAGAAGGGGACCGCTGTTCCTCCCAGGACTCCTTTAGGAGGTCTAGGATACCCCGGGGTTGGCAGCCATACAGCAGTTCAAATGGAGAGAATCCCATGAGACCTGGGGAACTTCTCGCACTGCAAACAGTAGAAAAGGGAGAAGTTCATCCCAGGCTCTCTTCTCTTAATCTACAAATTTCGTCAGCATCCCTTTTAGAGTTCGATTAAATCTTTCCACCAATCTGTCAGTCTGTGGATGGTAGACCGATGTCCGAACAGATTTGCCTTCTAGTAATTTTAAGACATCCTGCATCAGTTTAGCCATAAAATTTGCCAAATACCTTGGTCTGTCAACAAAACCTGGGGAAGTCCAACCCATGAGAATAGCTCCAACAACTTGTTGGCTACTTGCTTCGCCGTTGCTGTTCTCAGGGGGAACGCCTCAGGATATCTTGTTGCATAGTCAACTATTACAAGAATAAACCTGTGTCCTTTCGCAGAAGGTTCTAGAGGTCCTACCAAGTCTACCCCAATCCTTTCAAAGGGAACTGACACCAAGGGTAGAGGAACCAAATGGGTCTGGTTTTTGTCCCTTCGGACTAGTTAGCTGGTACTCCCGACATGCTGCACATAACTTAGCAATATCACTATGCATCCCTGGCCAATAGAATCGGAATGAAATACGGTCCAATGTTTTATCCCTGCCAAGGTGACCACCCCAAGGGACAGTATGGGCTAGAGTGAACACAGATTTAACAAACGCCTTGGGAACCAATATCTGTCTGGTGACCTCCCCTGTTTGTGTCTACCTATTCACCCTATACAGGATATCACCCCCTGTGCATTCAATATCTGCTCATAAATTTTTACCACCTTATCATACTGTCTAGCAAGGACTGGGTCTTCTCTTTGCCTCTGGTGAAAATCAGGGAGGTATAGGTCTGGTAAATCTCCAGGGCCCATATCCCCCTCCCTCTGGCCATCCCCAGCCATCACTTGGGACTTCTGGCTACTAGAATGGTCAACTTGAGACCCAGATTTCTGCAACCAGTCCTGTTTGTCAGAGCGTCTTTGCTTCCGAGTCTTTGGAACCCAGTGTCTACTGGGAAAAAAATCTGCTGAGAAGGGGAACAGTTTGCCAGGGTTCTCCTGAGCCATAAAATAAAGCTCCTCGTGAGAGACTGGAGCCAGTAGGTCCGAAAGGAAAGGCCAGTCCCGGCCGAGCACAACGGGACAGGGAGCCAAGGAGTGACTCCTACTTCGAGGTAGGCCTCCTGACCTTTTACCTGTAGCCGTATTTTGGCCGTCGGATACCGTTTTACATCGCCGTGTATACAGTGTATACTCCATGAAGAGTCAAAAGAACATACGTTAGGCTGTAACAGTTCCTGGAAGACCAGAGTTTTCCCAGAGCCCAAATCTACAAGGCCCTGGACGTTTTTTCCCCCAAGCTGGGCTGGAAGTAGCCAGGGCTTGTAATTTTCTCCAGTGAAGGCCGAGGCAACAGTCCTGCTGAAGGAACAAACAATCTGTGGACAGTCCACATGCCGGTGGCCTTGTTCTCAGCAGGCGGAACATGGAGAGGGGTCCCTCGCAGGAGGGGGCCGTGGATAGCGCTCCGCTGGACCGGATACTGGAGACCAAGCATCTGGTGGGTCCTGTGGGCGACGTTCTCGGAAGTTCCTCTCATTTGGCGACAAGCCGACACCAGGAAGGGGGTGAGGGTGTCGGCGGTGCCCGGCGTTTTGACTTCTTCCTTGTTGGAAGGACTGCTCCTTTCGTGGCACTTGTCGGTTGCGCATGGAGAGGCCGTAGTTTCTCCGTTGTTCCAATCTCCCTCTTTGGGTCACCGCAAGTGCTGGTGAAGTTGGATCCGTCGGGTTCAGGGCACTCGCCTGATCCTCGGCCCCAAGGAAGTTCTCAACGCGTCGGACCGCCAAAGCTAGGGTTTCAGCAGCATGGCGTTTTACCCTCTGTAGGAGTTGTTCCAAAACCACTTGCTCAAGAATTGCCTCCTTAGTGCGCTCCTCAGGTTGTATCCAGCGAGTACACAAGTCAAATAACCGCTGAGCGAGGACCCGGGGTCTCATCTTAGCGTGTACTTCATGTTCTGGAACTGCTGTCGGTAGGTCTCTGGGGTAAGACCTAAGCGATCCAGTATACAGGACACAGACAGTTCATCACACATGTACTTTGAAAAACAGACCTTATAGCAGTAATCTCTTCAGTATTTCAGTCCAGTCTCCTGACCAGCTAGCCTACATGTGTGTACAGCCTGGGGGTTTTAAAACACCTTGATTATGCAGCTGGGGTCAGACTAATTAAGCAGCCCTTCATAACTGAAACTTAACCTTGTCACTGCTGCACTGCAAGCCTAAACATATGTTTGCCAGGTATATGGCTGGTGACGTTCATTCACCCTGTCACAGTGCCCCTAATGAATCATAGGCTATCTGGTTTGGAGAGTGCGTTACTCGTTGGCTTCTGCGAAGCTCTTCCTCAACTCCATCTTGGGAGTAGTAATAGCAAGCTTGGGGCTCAGGATCTCTCATTGGAGGTATAAGTCTCTGAAATGTCTCTGGTGGGAATGAAACAAGGACTCCTTGGGTCCAGAGGAGGGCTCATTAGAGCCACCGGAGTAGGTGTATGAGGCCTGGGCCTATTACCCATGGCTCCTTCGGGAGGTGCCCCTTGACTTTTGGGAGAGCGAGGAGAGGGTCCTTAAATAGGATCTTCATTTGAGTCTATTACAGATTCCGAGTTTCTTCAGATCCCTCTGGCTCACTGGCCATTGGTGTAGTCTTTGTCTGAGGATCATTATCTCCCAATTGTGAGATAGGCAGTAGGTGGTTATGGTGCCAGACCTTTATCTTGTCATCCCCATCGCGTATGCGGAAGACAGGGAGGCCCGGCATCTGAGACGCCACTTCGATTACCCCGTCACGCCAGCGGTTGGCCCGTTTGTGTATGTCAGGGATCCCTAGGTTGTGGAGGAGAACAGCGTCTCCAGGACAAATTTCCCGATGGCGGACCTTATGTTCGTAGCGCCATTTGTTGCAGGCATTCAGATGGGCTGATGCTTTCTCCGCTAATTGGTAAGCGCTCTGCAGACTTTCTTGGAGCCGTTGCACATACTTAAAGTGCGTCCTGTTGGGTAATCCGTCGGTTGATACCCTCAGACATACTGTATATCCACGGGCAGCCGTGCCTCTTGCCCGAACATTAGGAAGTAGGGAGTGAAGCCTGTAGATTCATGTCTGGTGCAATTTTATGCATGCACTAAGGACTCCACGTGTTTGCTCCACTTGGTCTTTTGAGAGCTTTTTAGCATGCCGAGCATGTCGAGGAGGGTCCGGTTGAACCTCTCTTGCAGAGCACCCCCTCCAGATGATAAGGAGTTGTTCGGAACTTGTCGATATTTAATAGTACTTCTTGGATGAGCTTACATTCGACGTCTCACCCTTGATCCGAGTATAGGCGATTTGGTAGCCCGTAATGCATGAAATATTGTTCCCATAAGATCTTGGCCACCGTAATAGCATTCAGTTCTTTGGTGGGAAAGGCTTGGGCGTAGTGGGTGTAGTGGTCCGTGATCACAAGCACATTCCCGATACCCCTTGTGTCTGGCTCTATACCTACTGCACCGACACACTTTATTCGAGCAAATACCCAGTATGTACCTGGCAGATACCTGGAATGCGCCGCTCCTCACCTCTGACAAGCCCCGTTGCGTTTGCCTTCCCAGCCTGGGTTCATGCCTGGCTGACGGGCGGCTGATCTGTTAAATGATAATGATTAGGATTTAATAGGCTGCAATGCTTCGCGTGTCTACCAGATGGCATAAATTCATGAATTGTAATGCAGTATATATATATATACTGTGCAGTATTGCAGCCAGCGGGAATAAAATGCTTCAATCCCTGCCTGGAAAATACCTCAATGCACTCGGGCAGAAAACAGTCACAAACCTCAATACACCCGGGTATACCCGAATTCGTGGGACTAGCCGAGCTCGAATAAAGTGTGTCGCCAGTGTAAGTAGTCCATGCACACCAGGTCTAGAGGACCATCGTTTAGCGATCGTGGACCATATGCTGTAGGTTCCTGGGTAGAATCAGTTGCCTTCTATATGGGTGGTTATGGTATGGAACCACCCGATAGAGTAGACCCTTGTCGATATCAATCTTGTTCCATTAACGCATTATTACAGTGACCGTGTCGATGTGGGCATGTTTCACCAACGAGGCTTGTCCTGCTGAATTGTCTGGCGGATAGCTCCAGCCACAGGTCCTTTATCTGGTACGGTACCAGTTCTTTCCAGGGGATAATTTGTCTGAGGCGATATGCATGCCATCTGGGTGGCAGTAGGCGGCCGTTTGAGCCTTGGATTGGCATCCTAGGGAGTCTGCAACCCTCAGTTCTGAGAACGCCACTTTGTCTTCCACGATAGCTGCAGTTGAGCACATGGCCCGTATCCCCGGTCCAGGGATTTCTTCCCAGAGGACGTCGACCGGTGTGGTATTCAGTTCCGGTCTTCTGGACAGAGCATTGGCTCCAATGTTCAGGGGCCCCGGTTTATATTTGAGGGTGAACTGATAGTTCGAAAGGGCCGCCAGCCACCGGTGGTCCATGGCATCCAGTTTGGCAGACTTCAAAATGTACGTCAATGGGTTGTTGTCTGTGCGTACTTCAAAGGTAACTCCATACAAGTATTCGTGGAGTTTGTTGACAATCGCCCACTTGAGAACGAGAAATTCCAACTTGTGGACGGGGTCATTTTGCTCGCTGGGGGTCAAGCTATGGCTGACATATGCTACTGGCCGGAGGGCAGTCAGGTACTTCAATGCAAGTCCGCACCTAGGCCGTTGAAACTCGCATCCACGTGAAGGATATAGGGCTGCTCGGGATCAGCGTAAACTAAGACGGTCGCCTCTGTTAAGCTTTATTTATGCCAATAAATGACTTTTCAAAGACGGACGTCCACTTGTCTTCGAAGGGTAGCCTCGCGGAGGTGGCTTTCTCATGAGAATCCTCCAGGTATATTTTTAGAAGGTTATTGAGGACCTTGGCCTTACTAGAGTATCCTTCCACAATGCAGCGATAGTATCTGCAGAATCCCAAGAAGGAGCGTAGCTCCATTAAGTTTTCTGGTATCGGCCAATTCACCACGGCTTCAACTTTGGCCGGGTCAGTAGCTATTCCATAGGCGGACACTATGTGTCCCACATAGATAACGGATGTGGGGCAGAACTGGCATTTGTCCAGAGACAACTTCAAGCCTTCCTTGCCCAGCCGATCCTGCACTTTCAACAGACATTCCTCGTGCTCCTCTAGAGTCTTACCGAAGACGATTATATCGTCCAAGTACACTAGGCACTCCCGTGGGTTCATATCTCCGATGGTCTTTTGTATCAAACATTGGAAGGTGGCTGGAAAACCACAGATGACTTGGGGCATGCGGGTGAATTGATAGAAGCCAAGGGGACATACAAATGCCGTCTTCTCTTGGTCTTCAGTGCTCATAGTTACCTGGTAGTACCCAGATCTCCAGGACACTGAACCACTGCTTTCCGACAGCGCATTGAGAATCTCTTCAATCCGCGGCAAAGTGTACGGGTCGGGTACGGTGCGGTTGTTCAGGGTCCGATAGTCTACACATAAGCGTACTGACCCATTTTTCTTTCGTACCACCATGATCGGGGATGCATAGGAGCTACGGGATTCTGTCACAATGCCCACTGTTTTCATTTCCTGGAGGACATTCCTCACGTCCTCCCCATCTCTGGGAGCGATGCGCCGGGAACTCTCCCCAAAGGGAGTCGTATCGTTCAGTCTGATGTGTGCTGGGTGTTTTTGCTACACCCTACATCCATTTCGCTGGTGGAGAACACTTCCTGGCGGTCCTCCAACGTAGCCGTTAGCTGATCCTTCCACACAGCAGACAGGGTTTATTCCCCGAAGTCGAATGCCAGCCCGGCTGGCTGATATTGCACAGCGGTGGTGTTCACTTGGGCCATCATCTCAACAGCGGTGACTGGATATATTCGACCTAGCCTTTCACCTTGATCGAAGGGCATGGTGTAAGGGGAGATATTCTGAACGAACACCTTGATCCACCCAGGGAGTTTGGACTTCCACTCCCGTACTTCTGGCACGAGCTTGTAGCTTCAGTTGGTGTCCTCTTCGGGCGTACTATCTAGGGAGAAGTACTGGTCAGTCTCATCACGGCCTGGGTAGCACCACACTGCACCCATGAACTTCACTTCTCCTGGTGGAATCTCGGTTAACCCCGCATTGTGGTCGAAGAGATCCCATAGCCCTCTTGGGCCGATGTTTTGCTGCACTTCCTTCAGTACTGGGTAGATCCGTAGGGAAGACAGGGGTAGTTCGCCAGCCTCTTGCAGATACGCTCGAATCACCACCTGCACCATATCGGCGTTGGTCCCCAATATGATTGGGAAGCTTGGATATTCTCTGGGTTTGGGCATATCAAAGCCTCTACTTCCATGGTATGAGACTTGCCGGTGTTCAGCTGCGGTATATCCAACCGTATTTTAACCATGCCGTTGATGGGGTAGTCCTCATTACTGAGTCCCCACAACTTCATCTTCTCCGCCGACTGCATAGGCAGGTGTTTTAGATGTTGGTTGTAGAAGGGCCGGAATATAATCGTTACTTGGGACCCGGTATCCAGCAATGCCGAGGAATATATGCCGCTCACGAGGATGTGTATGATGGCAGCTGTTCCAACGCGACTATAAGCGTCTGATGGGGATGTCATCGGGGCTTGGCGCTGGGGTGCTCTCTGAGGATGTGGAGTGTGTTTCTGCCACCTGGACTTTGCAGGTCATGAACTTAGGGTTGGATGTCCTAGTTGTTTTTTTTTGGCTCCGGACATTTCCAAGAGAAGTGACCCTTTTGGCCACAGATGTAGCAGACAATGTCACTTTGGTTCGCCTTGGTCTTGGAGATGGGAGATCCTCTCCGGGATGTTCTTGACGCAGAGGCAAGTGTCTTTGGAGGAAGGTCGTCTTTGGCGCTATCTGCATCTTTGGGCTTTGATGTCAACGGCCCATTGGACTCTTTATATTTCTTAGGTGCATTCAGCCGAGCAAGTGCCTCGTGTACCTTCACTTGGTTTAAGAGTCCCGTGAACGTAGGTGGACTCCCTTGCATGAGGCCACACAGAAACATGTTGGGCACCGAAGGACTCAATCCAGAATGGGCAATCACTCACAGGCACCAAGGTCCAGCACACCACATATGTCCGCAAAGCTGCCCTACTTACGTGTTTCGTTCTTGCGGGGACATAAGCCCCTTGAAGAAGTTCGCGAGAACAAAACGTGTAGGGTGGCTTTGTGGATGTAGGTGGTGTGCTGGACCTTGGTGCCTGTGAGTGATTGCCCATTCTGGATTGAGTCCTTCGGTGCCCAAGGGAGTAGCAGTGGACGGCCGCCATGTGGTTTCTCCTACGGAACAGGGATTGTTGGACTTTCGCTCACTATATGACCCATGGTGGTCCCAATGCCCAATACCTACCTATGTTTGTAAGTCTACTATTATTTAATAATTTCTGTTTATAAAGCAACCTGCACTATTCTTGTGTCCTCTCTTCCATATCTGGGATATATTTTCCTGGGACCTGCTACCAGAGTTGGCTACTCTAAAGTAAACCACAAGGCTCTAACTGCTTATATCAAATGTGAGTAGGAATACATCAGTATACCGGCTAGAAAAGATTTCCTTATTTGCATAATCTGTTGCACTATTGTGGGTTTTTGTCTTTTCAATACATATACCTGGATGTGAGTGCGCACCCAATTACCTGCCCCGACTGTCTCTATGGATTTGGATTGAATCCATCTCAGGAGCTGCACCCTTTAAAGGACAGTATTTATACTTCTTGCTTTTTTCTCTTATCTAACAGTAATATCTTTAAAATAGTATTTGCGCTAGCTCTTTGTTCACATTACAGCACTATTAGGCAGTGCCTATACTGCCGCCGACGCGACCGATTACATCACCCGTCGCCTTCGCCATTTTGATAGTTGTAATGTAAGTTTAGGCGACGTCGCCAGCTACAAGTCCAGTGACGTCATAAAGGGGGAAGGCAGAGGGACGGAGAAGCTCTCTGATTGGCCACAAGTGGAGACCATCGCTGAAAAAATAAAATAACAGTGACTACCAGATTTTTGGTAGCGTTGTCGCTTGGTCGCGCCGTCGCCATCGCGTGCACTATAAGTGCAGCCTTAAGATGTCCTCTCGCCAGGCCGCAATCCCTTCTTCTCCCACTGGGGTGGCGATTACCCCAGAGAAAGCCTTGAGCTTCCTAAAATTCTGGGACTGTAAGGACATGTTAGAGATTCTACCAATTGGGGTAGAGTTACTCCAAGGACGGAGTTTCCCGGAGACAGGTGACTGTAATAGGCTGGTCTCTGACTAGGAGCTTGCACAGGGCTATTCTTGTACCAGCAGGTGGTAGGTGTCTCTGGTATAACTCTTGGGGTGAAGGTTACCCTGGGTATGGGTGTCTGCCCTTGTTGGTGTACTTGAGGCTGGGGCTTTATTCCTCCATCTCCCGGGGGTGGATGCTTCAGCCTGATAGGTGACCTCTGAGGACCGTCCTGGGGTGGATGCTGCCAGGGGAGTTGATAGCCCAGGGTATATGAGTGGGCAACACTTGGGCAGGGCCTCTGATTGATTTAGGGCCTGATGGGCATCTTCCATGTATATTTTTTGCCCGGTGGCCAGTAGTACTACACTCCAACGATAAGTGGGGTCATATTTTCGACCTAGGATCTTGGCATCGGCCAGACCAGGAAAGTTTCTCACGTGGTCGCGGACAGTAATCATAGACGTAAGGGCAGGTACTCCTCCCACTGCGACCACATGGCAAGAGGGTTTGTGGAGTTTTAAGGTTCAATCGTGGACCTCTTGCTGAGAGGGTACAAACATGGTGTTGAGTTTGGTTTCTCTAATTTAGCTGCTGATTCGGGCACCCCAGGTCAGTATCTCAGCAGCGCCTCCAAATGTAGCGCTACTTCCCCCACCCTCTGGGAGATGAGACAGCTACTGAGTGTAGTGTGGTGCATTTTACCTGTTGGCTCATAGGAGGCCTGAACCTCCGCTGCTGGTAGCCTGTGGTGTACCTGATTGGTTCTGGCGACAGCGTCTCCACCTGCACAAAATCCGGACTATGCCAGATAACCCCTTCACATGACCCAATACAATAATACAGCGGTGCGCAAACTGGGGGACGCGACCCCCAGGGGGGGCACGAGACTGCCGGCGGGGGGGCGCAGGTTTTAAAGAGGCCCCATGCGCTTCCCGAAGGCACTTAAATTAAGTGCTGGGGGAGCTGCAGGGCCTCTGTAAACCTTCACTTACCTAGGCTCCGGCGGCTTCCTTTCTGCGTCGCCATGGCAACGCGGCATCAAAATGACGCCGCGAGGTCATGTGACGTCACGTTGCTATGGCAACGTGACGTCATGACGCCAGAGCGCAGGTGAGTGGGGGTTAGGGGGGGCGCGGAGTGAGGGGACCGCTGGTAGGGGGGCGCAGGGAAAAAAGTTTGCGCCCCCCTGCAATAATACACACACAGTATTTAGTAACAGGTTTACTGATCATGCAGGTAATGCAACTACACCGTGCTTATAAGTACATAGATACGCAGCATCCCTACAATACTCGGGGCCAGTGTCCCAGTGTCCAGCACCAATTGTCTCTCCAACCCCGTGTTAGTGACAGCGCTGCCCACAGTAAGAGTGTATATTTGGTACACTTGTTTACTGTGTGATATCTGCCAGGTTCTCCAGCACCTGGTACCACTAACTGAGGAGATGGATCCGTCCGGTCCCATGCCATCGCCATCAGCGTTGTCGTCCGCCTCCATGTGGGGTGATCTCCGGCCGACGTTTCCCACCTTAATCAGAGAGAGATCAGAGGCCTCAAGACTACCAGAGAGCCCTGCACCATCCAGAGGCCTGGGAACCTCCGACATCCATCTGCATCCGCTCTATACCATCTGCAGCGACTACCCAAATAAAGCCCTTTGTTTTATATACCCCTGCCTGAGACTACGGTCTATTGGGCAGGGGTGTGAAAGAAGTCTGTACTGGTGGGGACTGTCTCTGGGAATCGTGGAGCCCACTGGAGCTGAAGGCGCTGACACCCATGAGTGAAGACTAAAGATCACTAAAAGCCTGTCCTGTTCCCCACACCATCGCGGACCACTCAGCACTCCTGAACCCTCACAGGTATGACCGCACCACAAACAGCAGTAACCAGTAGTAGATCTTCCAGAGAGAGGGGGGGGACGGACTGTGTTACATGTAATTTAATCCCTTTTGAATGTATTAGATGGGGAATTTTTTTTGTGATTTAGCACAGTTCATCTTTAGTTTTAAAATAGTGGAACAGCATAATTATGTCCCTTGGCGGTTCCTCTGGCTGAGGCCTGGATCACAGAGCTCTATGGCATCTGTCTAGCTGTAATTCAGCTTCTGTTTTGGAGGGAAGAAGATTGGTGACTCATTTTGAAATGTACTCTTCAATATCTGAAACAGATTCAGGTATCCCTCTGATTCTTATATTATTTTGCCTATCTCTATTTTCAGAGTCCTCTTGGCCATCTGCAATGTCTGAGATCTGTGCTTTCAGGTATGTAGTCATTTTTCATTTTTACAGAGAGCGTTGATGGTTGAATCCATTTTTTTTTTTAAACTTATCTGTGCGGTCTCCGATATGGGTAATATCCCTTCTCAGCTCTTTCATTTCTGCCTGGAATAGGGACTTCAAATCCTAAAACAGTTTATTGAGGGTTTTTTTCAAATCAGTTTTGTGGTCAATTCCCTCTCTGCACTGGCACTTCTTTCCTTTTCTGACTCTCTCTCAGAGTCAGAGCCGTAGCTGGACGCCGAGGCTGTGGTTCTTCCCGGCCGAGCCATGTCAGGATTTGTAAAGTAATTTTTTTAATCCAACATCGTTTTCCTTTTCTGAGACCTTGTGGTCATTATGGAGATAGCAACGTTTCAGGGCTTGTGTTTATTTGTACCACGGGGTTGAATGTCGGTTGTTTTGTGCTTAATTGCACCAGATCTGAGCGGAGCTGTCAAACTAGGCTGCCATTCCCCGCAGCCGTCACGCATGCGCCTCGCTGTTTTGTTTTTTAAACACTTTTGTACATGTTTTGCTGCCGGACCTTCATGCATAGCTGATTATTTATTAAATAGTCCAGATTTCCTATAAAAAATGATTTCCATTGGAAACAATTGTATTTTTTTTCTTTGCTTCATATGATGCAGTGAGTGCCTTTGCCCCAGTTTTGCTAGTCAATAGGGGATTATGTATCACTCTTCTGACTGCTCTGATACACCAACCCCTTGGATTCTAAGTATTAGTAACAGATCTGCAACCCTGCTTTTCCACATTATTCCTTAGCATACAGTGCTTTCACTGCAGCCAGGGATTCTGGGAAATGACATGCAAATGAGCACACAGTATTAGTAACCAAATTTCCAATGACAGTTGAACAGCCACAGCGAAACGGCTTTGGCTAAAAGACCTTTCGGCCATCAGACAGCCCCCGAATCACCTGGAAAAGCATTTGGATTTTGGATCTTTTTATCTGCGATATCTGGTGCGTTTTTTTAACCATTTTTGCTGCAGGTGACTGTGAATGATTGACCCACACAACTACATGGATGCACACTCTTGAAAACAGAAAATAATCAATGCAGGAAAACGACATTGTTTTTTAATTATCTGACAAGCATCCTTACCTAAAATGTTATATAGAATTAGAAAAGTCAAATGGCAGGATTAAAAAATATATATATATTAATGCAGAAGCAGATTTCCGCATCAAAAATGAAATCTAATTTAACTTCTTAAAGTATTGCATCGTTAAGTCAGATTCATAAAACATCTGTTAGAAACAGATCATGCTATTTCCCGTTCTATATCATTTGTGTGAATATTTCGTGTTTGTGTAACGTCTCACATTACCCAAGCCCATTTTGTCCCTGAAATAATCATTTCACTCAGGCAATCATTCTGCAGACTGCTTGTGTTAGCTAACTGTTTAAATGCCTACATTAGGTTCATTCAATTATCATTTGTATCAGTTATTTGCTCATGGGTGGAAGTCACCTCACTTATTCGAATGCAGAGGATGGCATGCAATCTTATTTATCATAAAGTTGTATGAGAGGAACGCCGGGCCTTGAAAAGTCAGATCATGATGCACAAACCATTTGTAGTACATTAACATAGTACATTAACATTTGCAAGGTACCAATTATTTTACATAATCAATACAATCAAGTGCCTTTTCCTTGGGACCTCGTGTTTACTTACATCAATTCCACACACGTCACTTTCCATCAAGAGCAAAAACCGATTTTCTTGTCCTACATATGCTCTCAAGATAACCTTAATTCCCCATAAAATAAATCTGTGTGTGTTTATTATACTTGGGCTGGTTGTGCTCCTGAGTGAGCAGAATTTAATCTGTGCTGTCGCTAGAAAACAAGTCTCCGGTGGGGAAGCTCAGAAATTTATTATTGTTTTTATTATTATTTTTTGCAGAAATCTCTGTTTATGATGTGATGCATTTGAGCCCAAGCGCATTAGGTACATTATTCATTGGGTACATTTTTCAGAACATGTGTGCATATAAGAAACTAATGATCCATATTAAATTAATGATGCTATAAAGAAGAAAAATACCCCATACACGCAGCTATGAGGGAAACAGCAGACTTTGATAAACCTATGGAAACGGCCTGATCAGATAAAGCATTGGGCTATTCAGTCTCAGAAAATTACATTTCTGGAAAAGTACTTGTACACAATGTTGGTTTTATTAAAACAAATTAATTCAGTCATTAAGGAATCATAAGGCAAGTGTCTCATAAGTCAGGACCTCCAGTGTAACAAATTGATTAAATGACTGTGTAATAGTCTCTTTAAACAAATCTAGTGTAACAAGTTAATAGATCTGCTCAATTACCATGCTGGGGTGATGAGGATTTGGGCCACTTTTTCATTAAATCTGTGAGATTGTTCTTGCTTTTTTTTAACCTCTGGAAATTGATTGCTGGTTTGGCAATTAAAATAAAGGAACACAAATCTGATGGGTTTTTTTTAGGTGACAGTGATCTGGATAACGTTTCTGTAGGAATATAGTTTTTATGCAGATCTATCTTTCTTTGCATAAAGAGGTATTATTAATATTATTCAAATGTAAATGGTATGGTGGGATGGGTTGTTGTGATAGACAGAAAGTGGTTTATTGAATATGTAGAGCAAAGAAATGTGAGCTCTTGTGCACCAACACATTTGCATTTCATAGTGCATTTTTCAGATGTATTACCTTGTTAAATAGAGTACAATTGTATATAAAATAAAACATATACATTCAAGAGGAGGAGGGGAGGAGTAAAGAAAAATGAATTGTATGGCATACAGTGGAATCTGGTACGAATTGCTTGATAAACATTAAACAATTAAAAATTCTTACCTTAATTAATAACTAGTACTTTAAGGTATATCTGACATAATTAGAAACAAAGAGGTAGGTCCTCAGAAGGTCGCTCATTTAACATTCCATTATCTCACAGTAACGTATCCAGATCCATAATGCATTGCCCCAAAAGTGCTTAGCGCAATGATGTCCTGGCATTTACCTTACAAATAATGGATCCTTACATTTTAACGGACTTTAGGCTTCATCGTATGCAAATCATATGGTAATGAGCAGTTTACCTAACAACGGAGATCCTCAGACCTCTGTTACTGTTAGCGCATGGGAACAACAATGCGATATTTACAGCGGCCGATTTAGAAATTCGCCGTCCATGGGCACTTACATATGCCGGCCTCCTCCGTTCTGCCACCCTCCTCCTCCCTACGATTCGCAGCGTCAAAAGACACCGCAGATGTCACCAAAGTGACGTCACACGGCGTCTCGTTGCCATGGTAACGTGATGTCATTACGTAATTTGATGCCACAACATCACGTTGCCGTGGCAACGAGATGACGTGTGATGCATTGTTGGTGACGTCCGCGGCGTCATTTGACACTGTGAATCGGAAGGATGAGGAGGGCGGCAGAAAGGATGTGCCCAGCATATGTAAGTGACTTCCCGTCAGACCCAATAGGCCCGAAAGCGCAGCAAATGTATATGGGGGCGGAATTTTTTGCCGTCCACAAATTTTGGGCCTACTGGGAAGTCTGCACTGGTTATGGATATTTAGCACCTTCCAAAAGCTGCCCTTACTCACATCCAGTCCCCGATTGCCTTTGAGTTATTTCTGGGAATAGCCTAAAAGCCATGTACTGAGTATAGGACTTAAACTTTAATTTAAAAAAGTTATGTGTCATACAAAGATATATACTGTATTAGGGATCATATTAATATCTTAAACACATCATAAACTATATTATGGCTTTTAGTGATTAGAGTGATATGTTCGTGTGAACTAATATGGTATATAATGTAATAATGGCTGTATTAAGTATGGGTGTACAATAATGTATATCCATACATAGTGCAACAATATTAATTAATATGCCATTTATATTAATGGACAGTTAAAATAAATGAAGGATGGACTTCTAATCATATAATTAAGGGGGAAAAGGAATAAGTGTAAAAATTATACATTTCTAATATTATAACAAGATTTGCATTAGCTTTTGGTAACATTCATGAAATTCTCTGTTAATAATGCGCCATAAAGTTTGACCAATGTGCATGTGCAGTGTATTAGAAAACTCAGGTAATGTAACGATAGTGGTATTGCTAAGGGACTTGATTTATGCATATGATTAGCTTTGAGGATTCCCGTTAAATGAAAGAAAAATAATGTCTGTTACCTAATTAGGCAACATAACGTTATTTGCCCTTATTTAGCGCATATCTGAGAATCTACCCCAATGAGAGCTATACATCAACTTGAAGTGTCCCAAACTAGAACTGGAAGATCAACTACAATTTCCCATAGCTATTCTGAAGAACATGAGATATTGAGATATGCTACTGCAAGCCCGTCAAACTCAGAATAGCTTGGGGACCGATTCTTAGGCCTTGATTATACCGACGGCTGCCGGGCAACCGCGCGTGCTCCCTCAGGGCGATGCGTCCGCCCAAACCTGCAGTGTAGGCAGGCGGCACTTGGAGGCGGCATTGGGAGGCATGCTGAAGGTGTGGCCATAACGTCACGTGAGTGATTCACCCTCATTGGCTGAACCGCTCACGTGACGCAGCCGAGATGCGGCCTTCGGTTCAAAAAATCAGTTTGCAGATCGGCTCAAAATTTGCGCGCTTGGCCGCCTCAGTCGCGCACCCTTAGAGCGCGCTTATTGGAAAACCTACATTTGTTTGGCAGCGAGCAGTGTCGTGCACTCAGCCGTTTTGGGTATAATCACAGCCCTAAGTCTGACTGCACCATCAATCTTTCCCCACCCCTCTCTCTCTCTTTCTCTCTCCCCCACCTCTTGCTCTCTATCCCCCACCATACACACACACACACACATACATACATACATACATACATACATACAATACCCCACCTCCCCACAATACACACACAATACCACCCTCCCCCACAATACATACACACGATACCCCCACAATAGCCCAATAATATCCTCCCCCACATAATTCCTCCTGCCCCACATAATCCCCCCTGCCACACATAATCCCCCCTTCCCCACAATACCCCCTTCCCACCCAGTAGCCCCACACCAGCCCCCCTCCCTCCTCCCCCACAATAGCCCAACAATAACTCCACACCTTACTTTGGGGGAGCCTCCGGTGCTATGCGGTATTCTGGCCGGGCCCTTCTTCCAGTGCACACCAGCGTGGAGAAGAGGTTTAAACAGCAGGGGGTGGAGGCGTGCACCAGCGGGGGGAGGAAGAGGCCCGGCAGCTGGAAACTAATTCCAGTGCTGGCCAGGCCCCCGCAGTCACCGGGTATGGGACTGCTGTCCCCGCTCTCCCATCTGTCGGCTATGGGGCACATGCGGCCTGCCAGTTTGACAGCCCTGTGCTACAGTATGCAAGGAGCCCATACTGTGTCAGCACGACTTGAATGAAACACCATGCAACCAGGTCATCCAGTGGACCAGTGGCTCAGTCTGCGAGCAGTAATGGAGCCCAAAACAGGGACTGGCTGTCTAATCGTACAACATGGGTCACAATTTAGAGCATGTCTAGAAAAAAGCTGCTCAAGGTGATACAGGAGTGCTGTGTTATCATCAACCTGTTGTTAGTGTCAACTAAGACTGCAATTCAAGGGGGTCCTATATGTCTGTGCGGGGATGTGTGTTTTTACTAGGAATATGTGTGTGCATCTTGCGTGTGTGTACCTTTATTTTGTTTGTGTTAACATGCACATAAAATGTATGACACTTGTAAACCCACTAGTAAACCATGTTCCTTATATTTGAAGCTGATCAATTAGTCAAGGGAGATTAGCAACAAAACAACCTGACAGATGCACCCTTGCCAATGTTGCATACAATGTGTATAGTATCCAGCTAAATTAGGAGCCCAGTACTGTAGATTAGTGTAAATGAGATTGAATATTTAATTAAAGTGTGTACATAATGTTATTACTTGCTTTGACACATTGGTGTACCCTAATTAAGGTAGCGTTTATTCCCACAGAATAAAAAAATTATGGGCCTAGAATTTTATACACCTCAACATGGCCCATATTTTTTTAAGCTGTGCTACTGTATTAAACAAGGAAACAATTCAGGGCTGAAAGACACCCATTTAGTGGATGGTTAATATAAGCCTAAAGAAGCATTAAGCAATTTCTCTCTACGTGGGTAATTCTAGACTGAAGCAGCCATTCAAGGTTAACTTCAATGGGGATTTTCATCTAAAAACGATCCGAACGGCCACTTTGGACTACATAGAATAAGGCCCCAAATGTCCCCTATAACCACATCCAAGGTCACATCCTAGAACTTTTACACACTGATGCTATATGACAGGAGGGCCAGATAACAATATTTTACTGGTTAAACAGTGCTTTTGCAGACCCCATAGTTTGTTCAATGTTTCTGATTGAATGTAACCACTTCAACATCACAAGCGAGGGTGGAATGAAAGCACATTGAGTGTGCTTAGAGGTCTCATGATAATGAGATCAATTTAATAAAGTCTCCCAACTACCCATGGGGCAAAACGGGAGCCAAAAAAAGCACAAGATATAGCAAAGAAAATAATTCTCACAAAAAAACAATTGGATTTTATTTGTTTAAAAAATATGGTGCAAATCTTATGCATATAGAGCCAACAGTGTTTGCACCGCTTTAAAAAATTACAATTCAGGTAAAATAAAGTACAAACTGTGGGGATAAGAGCAGCATGATAAAATTACGCAAATTCTGACCCAGAAAGCTTACAATCTAAGTTGTATATTGGAACACAGTAGGAGTAAAAGTGTATTTATTTCTATAAGTCAGGGAAATTAAGAGTATCTTGAGTCAGTAGTGTAGGCATACATAATTGAATGAGATGCCTCATTTAAGATCCGAATTTTGAACAGAGATTTAAAAATTGAAGGAAAAGGTTCTTCACAACTATTGGGTGGAAAAAATGTCTAGAGGTAGGGAGAGATGAGTGGAAAAGGTTTAGGACGTTAGTGGGCTGTAGAGGTAAAAGGTGCATAGATGAGCCATCCTTGGGTTGAGCATAATAGGCAAGTAGGAGTGTAAGGAGAGATCAGAGTTGAGATACGTGGAGGTACAGAGTAGTGTAAACCCAAAGGAATGCAAGAGAATGTTGTACTTTATGCATAGATTAATAAGAAGCCAGCAGAGATGTTTCAGGAGGTCAGGAGCAGTCCAGCAGCAGCATTTTGAATGGATTGTAAGGGAGAGAAGTGTGAGGCACAGAGGTCAGATAAAGCAATGTTGCAGTAATCAATATGGGAGAGAACAAGGGCATACATTAGTGTTTTAGTGGTCATTAGTACTTTAGTAGAGGAGGAACAGAGGAAGGAGCGTATCTATGCAATGTTGTGGAGGAAGAAACGGCAAGATTTACTAACAGCATTTATATGGGGGGAGAAAGGGAGGGTGCTAAATATGCTAAATAGATGATGTAATTTCTGTTATTTCAGCCCCATGATAAATGACTCTGCCTGCAGTGTATATAAAGCGCTAGGGCGCACATGTTATAATAAATACCCCGATTTATTTGGTGTAAAGTAAAAAGCCCTCTTAAAAATACATGGAAAAAATATTTATGATGTCACCTCACCTGATAAATTAGACCCAACGAACAGCAATTTATAGGGCCACAGTGAGGCAACCCTGCGGGATCAGTAGTAGTTGTCACAAATAACGCCAACAGCCATTTCATTCCTACTCAGCACTTTGTCAAGGCACCAGGGAGAACAGCTGCAATTCCTGGAGGTGACCTCATAAATATTACCTGGGGAGGTGACATTATAAATATTACCTGGTGAGGTGACATCATAAATATTACCTGGTGAGGTGACATCATAAATATTACCAGGTGAGGTGACATCATAAATATTACCTGGTGAGGTGACATCATAAATATTACCTGGTGAGGTGACCACAAATATTTGATACGTTTATTTTTAAGATGGATATTTACATTTATACCAAATAAATCTGTGTTTTTATTATAACACAAGTGCCCCAGCACTTTATTCTGTTTTGGAAAATTCTTGCTAGTATACCAGACTGGGAGCACCGAACCGGATCCATTTACGGAGGGGGACAATTGTGCACAAGATTTCTGCATCGAATTGTGATCCAGTGGATTATATCGGTATGTTGGAGTTTCATTCTCCAAATGAATATACATAAGAGGCCATTAAAACAATTGTGTGTGTGGTTCTTTTGCATGCATTATATTTGCAGTTTATATACATACCCCACACAGGTTTCCCGAGCATGTTACTTTCTCTTTAATGGGCCACAGTGCTTACTGTGATACTCAGATCTTGGGTAGATGTGTCAAAGCTTCACTGTGATTGCTGTCTAAAGGCAATTGTGCAAGATAGATAAACTTGAATGATTTTGCCTTTTTACACCTGGCACACTAAAACGGTTTCTAAATAAAATCTGTAAGCTGCTCGATGTTCTACAAGTCCTGAAATAGTCAGCTTGTGTATTTACTGACTCTTATTGCGCTGAAGGAAAGCAACAATGACATCATAAATGTAATAGCGGGTTACATGCAGTGGTACCCAGTGGTGGTATGCTTAGTACAATTTAAATCCATCCTTGGAAGATGATCCAGTTCTACATGACACTATGTGATACCACTGGAGACTGTGCCAATAATGTAGCTCTGATTCCTGTGACACCCCATCGCCAACGACAATGAAAGAAAATCTATTACCCCACTGCCATTTTGTTAAGTGTTTGCTCCCTGGTGTGACCCTGCCACTTTATCTGTTGATTTTTATTTTCTGAGTGCATGTTGCCCATATGTTACTCTAATAGTTGCTATAACTCTTGAGCAATAGGGCTCGTATTTTACTGCGCTGGATTAAAAAAATAATGCACTTTAATAAAAACCCAAGCAATACTCTAATGGCTTGACGTTCACGCATTTGCATAAAGATGAATTATATGGGCTTGTTTGACATGACTTTTAATAAAAGATTGAGAGGGTTATTAGAAGGATGCTCTTTGGTGACTGTTAACAGGTTATTTTAGTACAGCTAATGCCAAACTGGCACAGGACATCTTTTATCTTTTATCATTACGGATTCACTGTTACTTTACTGCATAATATCAGCTTGCTTCATAAGTACGAAAGGAGATACCTGCAAAGATTACAAACTCTCAGGCACCTAATAATTTCCCTAAGAATCTGTACAAGGGCACTCTAATTATGTTAGCTGGCGTACATTGACACAGGCGAAATAAAACTTAACGGCCCTCACTTCAGATATCAATTGTTATGACCATTAGACAAATAATAAAGCTTCGGACCTACATAGGGGGGAGAAAAAAAATCTGCATTTATTTTTAGTACCACAATATTTTATTGAATTGATTTCTTCATCTATTGTCAGACTCAAGGGTGCAGATATCAAATATTGATGACAGTGTTTTCCTGGGGATTACCAAATAGATGCGTCCGGGACCTTAGACTATGTTTCAATTGATTTTATTTTGCGTGTGAAGCTTTAATACTTTATTAATTCTTATTTATTTCAGAATGATTATACTAATTGCAGTGTCCCAGACGGTGATGTCTGGCTCCCCAATTAATACCAGCTGTGCATGGGGGATTCTCTGATAGTGTCTGCAAAGTTTAGTGTGCAGTAGGGGGCACAGATAGGGCTACAGGAGTGGCTCACTGGTAATATCACTGCTTTTGAAGTGTTCGAATTCCAGTGTCATCTTTGCTTGTGGCCTGTGGCAAGTCACTTTATCTCATTTTACAGGACTTGTGGCTTCAAAATTATATGTACAGCACTGTTGCCGATGTGTGTGTGTGTGTGTGTGTGTGTGTGTGTGTGTGTGTGTGTGTGTGTGTGTGTGTGTGTGTGTGTGTGTGTGTGTGTGTGTGTGTGTGTGTGTGTGTGTGTGTGTGTGTGTGTGTGTGTGTGTGTGTGTATTTATATATAACCACCCCACTCCTAACAAAATACTGTTGCTCTCTTTAGCAGGTGATATTGAACTTAACCCAGGCCCTCCCTTTTCAACGCTGTCCCATACCCCTGAGAATACCCCCTTCAAATTCCAAAAAGGTCTATCTGTCGCCCATATAAATATCCGGAGCCTGCTGCCCAAACTGGATGAACTAAGGGCATGGTGCCTTATGCATAAACCCAATGCCATAATTCTCACAGAAACATGGCTAACCCCTAAAACCCTCAATGCAAATATCGCCATTCAGGGATACTCAATTTCTAGGAAAGATAGGTCAAAGAGAGAAGGAGGGGTGTTATTTTATATTGCAGACACTTTACAATTTACACTGTTAAATTGCCCCCCAAGCCCACCCTCTTTTGAAATCCTAGTTGGCAAAATCTGCCTCCCCTTTTCTAAGCCCATCTTGCTTGCTGGCATCAACCGCCCCCCTAAAGCCCCTCTGACATCAGTCCTTGACTGATATCACCCAGTTTCTAGGCTCCATTTCCTCTCTGAATGAGAAAAGTGAGCTGCTAGTTCTTGGGGATTTCAACTACAATTGGCTCAACCCTAAAAACCACAAAATCCAGATACAACTCAAGTCACTTAACGTAACGCAAATCATTTCCCTACCCACACGGAAAAACCTGAAATCGCACAACCATTCCTTGCTAGACTGGATTCTCTCCTCAAACCCCAGCAGAATACAATCCTCTGGCATCCTTCCTAACATTTTCAGTGACCATGCAATAGTGTACTGTGTAAGGAAAATTAAACCACCCCAATCAAGCCCTAAAGTTCTCCTTACTAGAAAATGTTGAACTTTAACCCTGTAAAGGGTACTCACCACAAACAGGACGGGACCGCAGGGCTGAGGTGGGAATGTTAGAGACCACCGACCAACAACCACTCAACCACGCAACCACGTCCGGATTGCAGAGTCGTAGTCACGTAGCTGGGTCAGTGTGACAGTGAAGGGGTACCCAGGCCATTAATAAAGGTATATGGCCCGGCTGAGTGCCCCTGAGCCATATTGGGGAATTGTGAGTGTCAGCTCTTCAACCCAATTGTGGCATGTAACTGCATGTGTAATAAAGATACTGTTCCAGGAGTGCTGACCAGCGGAGATGGCAAGGCGTGAGTCAGGGGTGATTTTACGGTAAACTGTTGTCAGGGTGTGTTTGGGTAGAAGGGAGACAATGTTGCGGGTTACCCCGAAACAAGCACTCAGGAATCTCCCCAGACTCCTGAGGACATGAGGAACACAGACCACCGGGTAAAAACCGCCCTAGAAAGCAGTTTGCAGCTCACCGCCATATCTCCCTGCTTCAGCACACACTAGGGCAGTAAGACCGGGCAGGGAACTGGGTCACATTACAGGTCCCGGGGTATGCCCAAATCCCGGAACCCAGCGAGGGGTTCCGTACCTCTCTCACCAGATATAAGGTGAAGAGAGTTATAGGGGGGTTTTAGTTAACATGTAGAGTGTCAGCTCTGCAGCCCGGTATTGGCTGCAGTGCTGGAAATGTATTGTAATTGTCTGTGTGTGTCCAGCCAGGTATAAGGGGACCACATCACTACCATGAATGAAACTGTATAAATATTGTAACAAATAATGTATCAATTTCAAACATTGTATCTGTGTTTCCCCGCAGACAGCAGAAAGGGAAAAAGGTTTTTATATGCCAGTAGTCTTGTGCATAGCACATAAGTGATAAGCTAACTTTGGCTAGGATGTCCTAGCGCTTTGAATTTTGCTGTGCATGCGGCTGGGGGTATATCATTAAAACGGTTATAGTTTATGTTTTATAAACTTTCATGAAAAGTCATGAATGAAAGTCCCCCTCTTTTAAGAGTCTTAATATTATAAGAGCAAGGGGTTTTTCCTTCAAGCAGGCGGAGTAGTGGAAACACTTTATTCACAAGTACCATGGTCAAAAGGTATGTGGCAGGACATCTCTGCAAGTGAGTCATGCATAACTTAACCCCGGACTTCTAAGGCACTCCGAGGGGATGGTTCCAGAATGTCTGACCAGGTCCAGAGTTAACAAAGGACTTGACATGTAAAGGTGCTAAGTGGGGAGGGGGAGATGTAAACAGCTTTCCCCTAGCAGATGTCCGGGGAATGGAGACAAGATGTTGCCGGGGAAGTGGGCTTGGTTAGGTACTGTATGCTAAGCGGGACAGGTTCGAAGTCCGCACATGCCGTGGCATACCTTGAAGCCCCTTTGCCCGGTTCCATGAAGTATTGGCACCCTTGCCATAGGTAGAAAGTTTAGCTCCCATGCCACGATTCGCTGCAGAGTATACAAATAGGACTTTGGTGCTTTTAAAGTCTGTGCAGTCGATCGGGAGTTAGATTCATCATGCGGCAGAAAGATTAATCTGAGCTGGATTCAAAACTTTACCACATCATAACCTAAGTCAATAGTTCGTAAGAACTAGGGAATCCAAAACCAATCCTACAGCAGGAAAACTAAAAGATTACTTTCGGCGGAGAAATAGTGGTTGTGAGCGGCGCCACTAGCCAAAGACTGTTTCGCGGCTCTGTTTTGCGCACAAACACTGCTCCTGGGAATTTGTGCCTAGAGACTTTATTTCTGTGAAGTTCGTTCTGGGAACATTTTATTTTGTTTTGCCCCGTCCCAATAACTGTTATTTCATATTATTTCATAAATCAAGCTGTGTATGTTCATGTTGTAAATAAACCACAATTTGTTTTATCTCTTTCTTTACTCAATCAAAGGATCCGGGTAAATAAGGTGTTAAATGTTCTGGTCTCCTGTGACAGTTAGGGTAGGAGAGGTCAGAATAGTCGTGATACTCGCCGTGGTCTAGGATAGGAGGTCGGATGGTCGTTGTGCTTAGCCAGAGTCCAGGAGTAGAGAGGTCAGAATGGTTGTTGTGCATAGCCGAGGTCCAGGGGTCAGAGAAGGTAGATGTCCGGGTACAAGCTGAGGTCAGTAAACAAAGACAAGGCAGAATGCAAAGCAAGAGCAGGATGCTTGAGGCAAGCACACGAAACATAAACACTGGGTTTATGCTCAGCCAATTTGCCTCAGGACTGGCTGAGCATGTAAGGAGCAGGGAGCAAATGGGAAGGCTCCTCCAGGCTGTGAGTCATTCATAATTATAGGTAGGCTTTGTACTGAGAGGCAGTGATATCACAGCTGTGGGGTATTGGAAGCATTAACCCCTCGAGTGTCCCTGGTATTTTGGTGCCGACATGAAGTGGGAACAGTGACGTCCTCCGTTGCATCACGGAACGCAGCGTGGTGACGGAGTCTAAGTCCGGTCCTGGTAGGATAACTGCAGCACTTGCGTGAGCACATGTGCGAGGGGTGTGACCCAACACGTCACGAAACGTGTATGGCAATAACCCACAACAGTTCCTGGCAGACCTTACCAACTGCCCTTGGTATAGAATCAGCTGACATAATTCCCAACCCTGATTCTGCGCTCGACAATTTCCAATCCGAGTTCTTAAAGCTCTGAAACCCATGCTCCACTACGCAGAATAAGAGAATAGGGGGCCCACCTTCCATGGGTTACAACTGACCTTATATCACTCTACCATTTCAAGGATGCCTTGTGGAAAAGCTACAAAGTAACTTGCCCTACCAATGATCTTAATCACTCCAGATGCCTGCGGAATATGTGCACAAGGCAAACAAGACATGCAAAAGCACAATATTACTCTGACAATCTTCACCAGAATATATCAAACCCAGCTAACTTCTGGAAGGTTATCAACAATATATTCCAGCCTTCTAGCCATCAACAACCAAGTGATATCACTAAGGAGGATATAACTCTGACAAATCCCACTAACATTGCAAATGCATTCAATGATTTCTTTGCAGGCTGTGCTATTAACTTATTAGCGAAACGCAATCCAAACCACAAACATGACAAACCACAAACTCCTCATTCTGGGAGTACCCATATAGCCACACCCTCTCCCAACACTGCTCACAATTTTCAATTTGTCCCAATATCCGAAGAGGAGATTACACAAGCGCTCCTCAAATTAAAACTAAGCAGCCAATGTGGACCTGACTTACTGCCATCCAAGTTCATAAGATTTGGTCCACCATCATTGCCAAACCAATTGCTTCCATAGTCAACTCTATTCTGTCTGCAGGCCATATCCCTAAGACTTGGAAAACTGCCAGAGTTGTCCCAATCTTCAAAAGTGGCGACAAAAACACTGTCTAAAACTATAGGCCAATCTCTCTTCTCCCAATACTATCCAAAGTCATGGAAAAATGTGTTTTGGGACAACTCACTGATTATATATTTCTAGATTTTGCATAGGCTTTTGATACTGTTGATCATGTTATCTTGCTAAACAAACTCCAGTGCTCTGGAATAGAGAAGCATGGTTTCATTCCTACCTATCAGGTATATGCCAACATGTGTCTATCTCAGGCTTTAACTCCAACCCCGTGGATATCACCTGTGGTGTCCTGCAAGGCTCTGTTCTAGGGCCTCTACTCTTCTCAGTGTTCATTAATGATCTTCCTACAGCTTGTAAGGGAGCTTCAATACACATGTATGCAGATGACACAATCTTATATGCACACAGCCCTAGCCTCTCTAACCTTGAACACATACTTCTATCTGATTATTTGAGACTTGAAAAATGGATTTCCCAAAACAAACTGTTTCAAAACACTGACAAGACTGTAACAATGGTATTTGGGACCAAGGCTAACTTTTAAAAGCTTCCAATGACTGAGCTCCAGATCAGAACCAACGCTAATACCACCCTAACTCCTGTTACTAGTTTTAAATACTTGGCAATTATGTTTGACTCCCATTTAACATTTGGGATGCACATCGATACTGTCAGGAAATAGCCCTGACATATTTTCCTAGATCTCCCTTTCTCCCAGTTCCTTTCTCTGTCCAGTCTGTGTGTGCTCCTGTTTTCTGTCTGCTCTGGCGTTCCTCTGTCTGTCTCTCTCCTCCTGGTGCTCCTGTCCTCTGTCCTTATAGTTTCCTGTTTTCTGTTCCTCCCTTGCCTTTGTTTTGTGTCCAGACTCCCTCTGCCCTGATCTGTTTATGTTCCTGTTTTGAGTCCTGTTCATATTAAAGGTCCTTGCTATTGAACTAGTTTGCCCCAGTCTGTTTCCTGCTAGCAAGTCCCAGTCCTGTTCCTGCTTCCTAGTCTAGTCCCAGCTCCCTAGTCTCAGTTCCTGCTCCCCTGCCCTGCTCCTGCCTTCCTGTTGTGACCCTGCTTGTGACCCTGATGATCCTACTTGCTGCCTGCCACCGAATCCTGCTTGTTACCCTGACGATCCCGCTTGCTGCTTGCCACCGAACCCAGCTTGTGAACCCAACAATCCTTGCCTGCTCCCTGCTGTCCCGCCAAGGTCCTACGTGCTCCAGGAGTCTCCCCTTGACAAATGCCCTTACATCCAAAACATATGCCAAACTAGGTGTACTTTAAAGGAACAAATCCTCCCTAAGTCTGCTGGTCAGAAAGCGTATCGCACAGCAGATGCTAATGCCACATATTGACTATTGGGACATAATATATGGCTCAGCACCCCAAACCCACCTTAGCATACTTGATATCCTCTACAATTCAATATGCCGTTTTGTTCTCCAATGCAACTACAACACACATCACTACGAAATGCTCAAAGAACTAGACTGTGTGACGGTGAAAGGGTAACCAGTCCATAAATAAAGGTATTATGCCCGGCGGGTTACCTCTGAACCCTGTTTTAGGTTTAGAGTGTCAGCTCTTCAACCTGGGTATTGTACCTGCAATGAATTTAATTGTATGGCAATAAAGAATTTATGTGTGTTTTACCTTTCCAGGAGTGCTAATCAGTGGAAATTCTCAGACTATGAGTTTCAAGGGGGGTTTTGCAGTCAAAGTGTTGTCAGATTGTGTCTAGGTAGCAGGGGTCCAGAGTTGCTGGCTACCCCAAAAATGTATCCAGGAATCAGGTCATATTCCTGGGAACATATAGACACATCACTGTGGTCAAAATCCCTTGAAAACAGTTACGCGACTCACCGCCAGGTTTCCCTGCTTCAGCACAGACCAGAAAGATAAAAGAGGGGCATAGGGATTTGTGTATTCCGGGTACAGTCAAGGGTCCCTAGGTTTATAATAGTCCCCAGTATATGCCCAGGTACCCCAGAATACGTATAGAGATTCTTGGGGGTTTCTCCAACTGTATATTAAGTTGAGAGTTTTATGAAACCTAAGTCAAAGTTTCAGTAAAGGAAAGAGATACAGCCCTGGGAGTGTTCATAAGCGTTTTTTGGTTCTAAAGAAAATTAGGTTTCCTTAAGGGAAGGAGCTACAGCTCTGGGATTGCAGCTAAGCATCTTTTCATGTCACTTCGGGACTTAGAAGAAAAATGGGAAATATTGTTTGTTTCATGAAATGTTTCATAGCCAATGTGGCTATAAGGTTTTTACAGTCTAACTCCAGTTTACAGTGTATGAGGGATATGGCTAGTCTGAATAAAAGTATACAGTCCCATTCTACCCCTCATAGCCCAAAAGCCTTAGACAAAGTAAAAAGTGTAAAAGTATATTTTTATTAAACTGAGATTTTTGTAAATGCATTTACATAAGCTGGGACTTTGAAAGACTGTACTCGGAGGAGGGCTAGTGGGCTACGAATTTGTGGTGCCACTAAGTCTGCCCTAGGTCCATAATTCAAAGTCACATATGCTGCCAAAGGTGTTAAAGCCATTTGGGCAGGATAGTTAGGTGGAGTACCCTCGTCCGGGAAAAAATGCCAGGCATCGCGGCCAGCATTTGCCTTCCAAGAGTTGGAGATACCTAACCCAGCGGGTGGCTTCTGAATAACAAGTGGCTAAGGTGGCAAACCGCTTGCCCGGCTTTGGAAGACTGGCAGCCCTCTGATTGGCTGGTTGTGAAGTTCCCAGGCTCGGATTGGTTGTAGTATTTCATGAATAAATCTGAAATACTATAAGAAACCCTGCAGCCAATCCGGACCTCATATTTTAAGCGCCAAAACAGCAGCAGTAAATTCAAAGATGCTCTGTGAGAGATTTCAGTGAGCCAGCTTCAGAAATTTCAAGGCGAGAATTTTTCTAAGTCCCAATTTTCGAGGTCAAGTTCTCAGAATACTTCGTAGTGGTTGCAACTGTAACTGCAGGCCAAAAAGAGTACCAGGAAGTTTGGTACTTGCTCCTGGCCAAGGGATTTCAGCACCTCCAGAGTGGAAAAATTGGTGGCGTCAGGAACTTCAGGCCAATTTCAGTTCCAAGACTTTTCGGCTTAGTCCCAGTCATCTGAAAGACTTTGTAAAGACTTTGTTCTCTGTGCTATCTCAACTAGGAAAGGTTAGTTTTGTAGCCCAGACCCCCAGTAAGTGTGTTTTCTCTTGTTTATTGTAATTTACTGTGTGTACGTCTGTTTCAATGGAATAAAATTCAATTTGTTTTGCTTCTTGGTTTTGCTCAGTGATATGATCCTGGTATAAAGGTGTAAATGCCAGGTCTCCCATGACACTTGGGGCCTCATTCAGAGAAGGTTGATAAAAATTATCGCCAGGGCATTTAAAATGACGCTTTTTGGGGGGTTGCTATCACGTATTCATAAAGCCTCGATTACCTGTGATAGCAAAATTCCCAAAACAGGCGAGTTGCTGCCAGCGAGAGCATCGAGCCTCTGAAAAGACCTAAACTGGCGATTCATTTCTGGTGCAGAGAGAGCTGCTCTGAGAAAGCCGCCTCTCCCAGCGGAAATGTCGCCCGAAAATTATTTATTTTAATATAAATTTCTTTCATAGTGTATATGTGCAGATGGTTTCCAGAGCTGAACCGCGTTGGTTTCAGGTCCAGTGACCCACTGCTTTCCAAGATACAGGCCTCTTTATGGGGTGCCAGTATCTCCTATGCAAGGAAATGTCCTGGTCATGTGACGCGGGACATTTCAATGCAGAGGGATACCGGCACCCCATAAGGGGGCCTGTATCTTGGGAAGCAGGGGGGTCCTGGACCTGAAACCAACTAAACATAACTAAACTCCAAAAAAACACACTTCACTAAATAAAACAGTAGCCAGCTAATCCAATGAATACAAGCAATAACAACATCAACAATGAATTCATTAAACCATTAACCAATCAAAACAATTAATTCCTAAAACAACTCCGAATTATTTTATAAAGTAACCAATCCAACCACATTATTACTAAACCAACTCAAAATGAATTGTAACACTAACCAATCAAACCAATTAATTACTAAAACATTCATGAATAAATGTAAACATTAAAATACAAAGAAATAAATTCAAACAATATCTGAAATAACCATAAAACGCATTAGCTAACATAATACAACATTAACTAAAAATGAAGACCAATCGCAAACATTGTATTACCATTAAACAGGGAAAAAAACAAACAATGACATCCACATAATAAACTGAAATTAAAAAAACCAACAGCAATACCAAGCCAAAATGCCCCCCAAATATTGTCATAATAATGTATTAATCTGTACCCTAAAGTGGTACAGATTAATATATTATCAGTCAATGTGCCTTCCCCAAAAAAAAAAAAAAAAAAAAAATGAAAAAACCTGTAAAAAGAGACATTTACAAACATTCAATATATTACTTACTATTAGAAGCGGTGGCCCTCCGACTCCCGGTGAAACAGGAAGCTCACGTACCTTGGCGGCCTCCAACAGCATCCGATGCCATCCGCCATGAAGATCCGGATCAGGAACCCAAATCTTCTTTTTTCTTTCTTTAATCACCTTCTTCTATCTTCATCTGTCATCTGTCTATCTTCATCGGTCACCATTTCTTGATCTTCTTTATCTTCTATCTTCATCTGTCAATCCAAAAAGCCACATGGTAAATCCCAACCGATGTTGTCTCGTCGTCTTCTTGGGCTCAAATGAGGCGTCACGGCCTTAAATAGGGCTTGTGACGTCACATTTAGCCTCAAAATGGTTAACAGCCACCTGATTGGCTGTTAAAACTATGTTCCGACTTTAATTTTTTTTTTTTTAAATGACGTCACTTAAAGGGAATGATGCCAGCCAATCAGAATGGCTGTGCTTCATTTGCCTTTAAGATGTCGTCACTAAATCCAAGATGGCCGGCGTCACATGGTATTTCAGCCAATCAGATCGTGGGAACCAATTTCCTCTGTGGTGGCTACATTGTGAATATGTTTGCATTTGATACTGTGGGATTCTTCCCCTGTTAGGCACCGCCGTGTGCATATATGAGATTGTGGGATGCATATGCCTGCTGGCTTAGACCATGTTAAGCTTACTGTTAGAACAATATACAGCTGTGTACAAATTTTGTGATTGCACTAGCAGTCAACTTTTATTCTGGCTATATAAGCAGTTGGACAATGAGGGAGTGTTTTTCCCCTGTGAGACATTACTGTGTGTATATATGAGATTGCAGTATACGTTTGTCTGCTACTCATATATTGTTATACACATAGTTATGCACAATTCCTATGGTCATAGTAGCAGCTAATTTTCTTCTTGCTACACTAGCAGTTCTCATGACAGGCTGTGTGTCCTATTAATGCAGATTAGAGAAAAGGTGATTACCAATAAACTTTTTTAAAAATTTATTATTCAAGTATTGATACTGGTTCTTCATCCTATCTTGCACATAATATGCATTTTTATTGGTCTAGATGTGCTGATGTTGACCCACACAGGATTAATCCACTTACCACCAACCAAAGATTGCACAAAGCTGACCAGCATCACTGTAGACTATCATTATTTAGGTGTTAGGAGTAAAATTAAGCAGTGATGTTGGAGCTGTGTCATGGTTAGCATGGCGTTTATATATAGCTTAGCCTTTACCATCTGACTATCACGTTACCATTTATGTCTGCAGTCTGCTTTATACATTGCAATCTTTGGTTGGTTTTTAGGTATGCTGTGTGAGGGTCAACATCTTATTACACAAGGAGCACATCTACAACAATTTAAGTAGTTACACCCATTAGGATTAGTTGCCCTACACATAGTTAGGTTCTACAGGTGGATTGATTGCCAATTTAATTCTAGGAGTTGTCTAAGACTGTATTATTCAACACTAGGGCTATACACCTTATAGTCAGCATCACTAGTACCAGACCTACTCCTACTTATTTTAATTCACAATAGGTTATATTATTATTTTTTCACGATTCATGTCTATTATATGTGTGTAATTTTTTAATCATTATAATAAACGTTATGTTTTAATAGCCCAGGAGTGCATCTATTAGTGGGCTTCTAGCTATAGAGGGGGTTGGTAACACATCCCTCTCTCTAATTTTGGTAATAATTTTTTTAATTTCAGTTTCTTATGTGGATGTCATTGTTTGTTTTTTTCCTGCTTAATGGTAATACAATGTTTGCGATTGGTCTTCGTTTTTAGTTAATGTTGTATTATGTTAGCTATTGCGTTTTATGGTTATTTCAGATATTATTTGAATTTATTTCTTTGTATTTTAATGTTTAGATTAATTCATGAATGTTGTAGTAATTAATTGGTTTGATTGGTTAGTGTTACTATTAATTTTGAGTTGGTTAAGTAATAATGTGGTTGGATTGGTTACTTTATAAAATAATTCGGAGTTATTTTAGGAATTAATTGTTTTGATTGGTTAATGGTTTAATTAATTCATTGTTGATGTTGTTATTGCTTGTATTCATTGGATTAGCTGGCTACTGTTTTTATTTAGTGAAGTGTGTTTTTTTGGAGTTTAGTTATGTTTTATTATTGTGTGTCTTGTGTATTAATGTATTGTAATTAGGGTGCCCATTGAGTGCTATAGAGGCTTATCATGCCCATATTATTATTATATGGGTATGATGTACCACTATACTACTCAATGGGTACAGGGTGGGTATATTCAGTCCGGGGTGGGTGCTTAGGCCTCACGGATGGGTGAAGGGGGTATTAGCCCTAAGGATGGGTGTCTAGACCTTGCGGGTGGGTAGCGGTTGGGTTAACCCCTTTATTACCTTAGCGGTATTAACCGCTAAAGTAATGAAGGGGTTAAGTCCCCCCACAAGGCCTAAACAGCCACTAAGGGCCAAATTCCCCCTTCACTCACCCTCGCTAGCACAGTAAGCCTGGCATGGGTGTTTAACCCCTTCATTGCCTTAGCGGTTAGCCGCTAAGGCAGGGGGGCGCAAACTTTTTTCCTTGCGCCCCCCTGACGGCTGTCCCCTCGCTCCCGCGCCCCCCCCAACCCCAACTTACCCGCGCTCCGGCGTAATGACGTCATGTTGCCATAGCAATGTGACGTCACATGACCTCGCAGCGTCATTTTGACGCCGCGTTGCCATGGCGTCGCAGGGAGGAAGCCGCCGGACCCACGGTAAGTTAGGTTTACAGAGGCCCTGCAGCTCCCCCGGCACTTAATTTAAGTGCCTTCGGGAAGCGCGCGGGGCCTCTGTAAACCCCCCGCCCCCCGTCGGCAGTGTCGCGCCCCCCCTGGGGGTCGCGCCCCACAGTTTGCGCACCGCTGCGCTAATGTAATGAAGTTGCTGTAAATGCATTTTTCCTGCATCGGATGCATGCCGGGGGGCTCCGGTGCTTATATTAATGGCTATCAGCTCCGGAGACCCCCGGCATCAAACCGAGGCAGGAAAAGGGCCTGATTTTTTCTAAGTCTCGACACATCGCAGCTCATCGAGACATCTCCCCACCAATTTACCTAAATTTTGAGGTGAATTGGATTTGGGGAGAAGATCGCCTTTTAGGGCTGCATTAGGTGGCGACAGCCGACTCGCGGGTACTAGAATCGCGCGAGTTTATGATCCTTCCGAAAATGGACGATAAGCGGCTGATCGCCGCTCAATTGGCGATTTTCTTTTAATCATAAGATTTTGCGTCGATTCAGGCCGTTATCGAGCACTTATCGAGGCTTACTGAATACGAGTAGCCATTTTGGTCAATAAGTGCTCGATAAGGGCCTTATCGAGGCTTTCTGAATGAGGCCCTTGGCCCTCTACAATTAAATATGCCATTTTGTTCTCCAATGCAACTACAATACACATCACTGCGAAATGCTCAAAGAACTAGATTGGTCATCACTTGAGTCTAGGTGCAAAGTTCATCTCTCCTGTCTTGCCTTCAAATACTTTCTGGGCAAGCTACCTGTCTACCTGAACAAGCTCCTCACCCCTACCACATGCAGCACTTGTCATGTGAGATCTGACTCCAAAAGACTGTTCATGGTCCCAAGGTTCAGCAAAGTATCCGGCCGCTCCTCCTTCTCTTACCATGCACCCCAAAACTGGAACAATCTACCCGAGACTCTCACAGCTACCACCAGTCTAAGTTCTTTCAAAACAAAAGCTCTCACATTTTATTCTGGTCTGTAACTGTAACTAACACCTATAATATATATTATTTCTAACTGTGCATGCATTGTCTTGTATATAATGTATAACCTGTTCACTTATCTAACTATGTATTGTAACCATGTATTATTTGTCATCTTAACTTTATGCCCAGGACATACTTGAAAACAAGAGGTAACTCTCAATGAATTACTTCCTGGTAAAACATTTTATAAATAAATAATAACAAATAGGATCAGTGTATTGACCTGTGCACTGCAGTCACTGCAAAATGGCCCAATTATATCAGTTGGACACTTGGAAGGACAACACTTACCTGAGGAAAAAACAAACCGTTTTTTTACAGCAAGGTGTCAAACTTGCCAAACATACAAAGGGAGAGGGAGAGAACGACCACTTTGATTATTTATCTGAGAGTGTCTGAATCACAAGTCACTCTAAATGTCAGGTAATGCTTGGCCACATGCAGCCTTCCAGTCCCCTTCATGTCCTTTCCCTTCTTGACTTTTCCCATCCATGTTTACAATTTAGGGCCGCATTCACTAAACAATGTTACTCCATAATTCTCCTTCCAGTGCCTTAAAAGAAATATGGGTCCTTATCTTTAAATGTGAAAAGGAAAGATCCAGCGCTCCACGGATTTGCAAAAGTATCAAATTTATTGCGCCATTCACAATGACCGTTTCGACCTTAGTAGGTCTTTTTTATTTGAAAACCGGTAATACTGTTTTGTTTTTTGACTAATGGTGTGCAGCATATCACTGTTCATTTGTCCTTATCTTTAAAGGCAGGTTGCATACCTGTATGCCTATACAAATATAGTACCTATAGAGCAGGTACTGTTTCTATTTGAATATCTTGTAGCTATTACATTCAACTATAGCTTTTGTACCTATTTTTGCCAGTGGTTGAAGCTCAGAACCTTCAGCTAATTAAAGCATCTGGGAGATTGATGACTTCTCCAATAATTAATAGCTGGTTATGGGTGATTTAACACCATTCTATTGTCTGTAAATATTTATATACAAATTTTTTTTACAAAAATACATAATTATTATTAACCAAAATACATTTGTATTAGTGATATGACCTTTGCATATACCCAATTTCATGTTGCAAATGTTGGAGTGTCAGTGGTTGCTTTGAACAGTGGCTATTGGTGTCCAGGTGAAATTGGAAGTGTTAAAGCTTTATCACAACTATTATTAGGCTATTTAATAAATATAGGCTATTATGTGTTGTACAGGCATCTCTCACGAACCATCCAAAGTATGAAGGTAGCAAAGTATCTTGGATTGTAGTGTTTTCATTTTGGAGCTTTACCCAGAATGACATTTGCGTTGCTTATAATACATACCTTAATAATACATAGTTATCTTCTAACATGAGTTTAATAGGAAAGCTACAGTTGCAAAAGGGGGCACGTTGTTGATATAAGGAAATGTATTGCACTGCTGCCTTGCAATGTGTTGTAGATCCCTCTAGTAGCAAATGTGCTCAAATAGCCACATGAATGACAAATAGTGTTAAAGGATCATTCCTGGGAAAAAATGGATTGATATATAAATCCTGACAAGACATAGTACAAAAACACATGAAAACTATGCGTGTGTGCGCTCTTTAGATATTGTGTTCCTGCAAGGCATCAGACTAATGGATGCGTGCATTTTTGCTAAGTATTACTGTATCATTATATAATAAATAATATTGTACACAGCAATCCGAAAGAGACCACTGTCCCATGATGCTTGGTCTCTGCTTCTGCTGGGCCCCTGTCGCACTGTGCAGCCTACAGAATACAGAGGCTCTTCATGAACAGATGTTTGAATCCTTCCCAGAGATTTGAAACTGATGTTCAAGACAGCTGGTAAATGTTAGCAGCAACACGTAACTACAATATACCTGCATGTGCATAAACCACTGACTGAACTTCCTGGCTGAGTTTATTATCATCTAGACAATTATAGTCAAAACTACTTTCTTAATTGCAGCCATTAAAACATGCATACTGTACATGTGTATATGTATATTAGTACAACGCTCAGCCATAACTGCACATTATTGCCCCACTATTTATATTTTCTGTATTTCAAAAACGAACTGCACAATATTGTGACACACCAATGAAAATCAAATTAGAATAATATTGACTGAAATATGACAAGATGGCACAGGTATAAAGATCATTGGGAATATACAGTACAACATGTTCCTTTCTATGCCATGCTTAAACTCTGACTTGTTCAGAACTAAAACCAGGAAAGGGATAGATGCATCTTATGTACATCTTGGCCCAGGGTGGGCAACGCTGTCGCCATTCGCCACTTGTGGCGAATTGGCAGTAAAACTGTGGCAAACAGGGCCGCCTTGACACTCTGTGCGACCCGCAATGGCCCCCTCAAACACCCCCCTTCCTTGGTAAGGAGCGCGCTCCAGTGGTGTGACGCGCTCCTCTCCCTCCCACACCCCCACCTGCTCCAGCATGCGCGTGACACATGCGCTCCCTCCCCTCCGAGACCACTCCATGACGCGCTGATGACGCGCGCTCCCTCGCCTCCGAGCACTCTCCAGTGTGACACGCTCCCCCCCGAGCACGCTCCAGCTTGACGCGCTCCCCTGCGAGCGCGCTTCAGCGTGACGCGCTGACGCCCATCTGCCCCCACTGCCGCCCATCCACCTGTCACCGCCTCCCGTCCACCTGCCACCGCCGCGCTGCAATCTGGTAGGTGCAGGGGGGAGGTGCAAGGTGCATGGGGGAGATGAAGGTTGCAGGGGGGAGATGAAGGGTGCAGGGGGGAGATGAAGGGTGCAGGGGGGAGATGCAGGGGGGAGATGAAGGGTCCAGGGGGGAGATGAAGGGTGCAGGGGGGAGATGAAGGGTGCAGGGGGAGATGAAGGGTGCAGGGGGAGATGAAGGATGAAGAGTGCAGGAGGAGGATGTAGGGTGCAGGGGGAGATGGAGGATGAAGGGTGCAGGGGGGAGATGAAGGATGAAGAGTGCAGGGGGAGGATGTAGGGTGCAGGGGGAGATGGAGGATGAAGGGTGCAGGGGGGAGATGAAGGATGAAGGGTGCATGGGGGAGATGTAGGGTGCAGGGGTGAGATGAAGGGTGCAGGGGGGAGGTGATGGGGGGTTAAAGGAGATGGTGATGAGGGGGTTTAAATGAGAAGGTGTGTTGAGGGGGGTTAAATGAGATGGTGATGAGGAGGGGGGTGAGGAGATGGTGATGAGGAGGGTAGTGGTGGTGGCGTGAGAGGATAAGGGGGGTTGCGGTCTGAGGGCCGTTCTATAGTGCGTGTGCTTGCTGTGCCATGCGCGCGGCAGTTATAGTTGGCTGAGGTTAGTCAGCCTTTCTATAATGGTGCCACGCACAAGCAGTGAGTGTTCTGACGGGGGGAAGATGAGGAAAACAAAGATTTTGCGCCGCTACCGCCACTGAAATGTGTGTGTGTGCGTGTATGTACAATGTTAATAAATAATTTATTAAAGTATTTATTTATTTATTTCAAACGTATTTATAACACACACATACATTGCACCTCACTCGCTCACAGCATACACACAAAAAGCATGTGTCACGTGCACGCGCGTTCGCACCGGCACGCACGTGCGCACACACTATAGAACGGGCCTGAGAATTTATAAACTTGTTCAAACAGTGTGTGTTTAAAATTTTCGCATGCGCAACACAATACCTCAATTTTTACATGGTGTGGCTATTTTCACTTCTAATTCGCCACACCTGTGGCTACATTGAAAAATAGGTTGCTCACCCCTGATCTAGGCTAATGGTCTGCACTGTGAAGTTATAAAACCTTGAATATTTACTTCATATTTGGGTTATATAACAAAAAATGACATAACCCAAGAAAAGATCGTTTTTACTCTTTTATTTCGGAATGACAGTTACTTATAAAATAAAGATATCGTTCCTGCTTTCCAATAAACTGTTAGCAGTCACTGGTAATCTATGGTGATCTAATTAGTATTGTCCTGGTAAATAAATAACTAAGGGGCCGATGCAGTAACTTGCGAGAAGGCTGAATTTGGCTGTTTTATTGCGAGATTGGCATGTAGTATGCAGTTGATGGCGGTATGTGTGCGAGTTACCTGAAAAACGGCATATGCAATTGTTGCCGGAAATCAAGCGCTGGCGGGGTGGCGAGAATGGCTATTTCGCCATATTAAGCAGCACGCAGAATGCAGTAGATGCCGAGTAAGATCTCGGGGGTGCGCGGGAGAAACTCCTTGCGAGAAAAACGCCAAAAAGCTGCGGCACCAACAAGCAGGCGAGAGCCGAAAATTTCAGCTGCTAGGGACATTGTTGTGTCATTGTACTGTTGCTGCTGGCAGCGCAGCTTCAATTGTATTACATGTCATTCAGAACTTGTTACATGTGTTGTTTATAATAAAATACATTATTAATGTTAGCCAAAGGTGTCTGTCTTGTGAATGACAAGAAGCAGGTATGTTCCTAAAACTATCTATTGAGGGACAGCGCTGTGAAAGCCTTGCTAATGTCACTAGCAGCAAGAAACACACTGCTGTGAGTAACAGAATGTAAGGTCAAACTATCATGAGGTGATTTTTTCATGTTCAAAAGTTGCCGCCAAATTCTTCTTCAATACAGATGCATGAAGTGATTCCCCACTTGCTGCATGCACGGGTTACAGTACACACAGCAACTCACTGAAATGTACTGTAAGCTTTGCAACAGAGTCCAACACACAGACAGAAATGTACATGAAATGTCACAAGTCACATGCACACATGTATCACCTCTTCACTTGTCAAAGAACAGAAGACACAACTGTAGCACTGCACCAGCTATGTTTCCAAAAGTATCTAATGAGGGACAGCAGTAAAAGGTTTGCTAATGTCAGTATCAGCAAGACAGTCACTACGGTGAGTAACTGAATGCTTTAAGCAAGAAGGAGGTTTTTTTTACTTATGTGCAGAGGTTGACGCCACATTCAAGTGAAATACGGATACATGCCGTCATCCGCCACTGACTGCAGGAACTCGCAACATGTGCAACTCACCATTGTATCTAACAATCGCTATTTACTGCATTTAGCGGCAAATTCCCGCCAAACACAGGAGATTTAAGCGCGCTGCCGACACACACATATCGCAAGTTACTGCATCGGCCCCTATGTATCAATTTTAAAATACTGTACACGAAAGATTAAACCCCCTTTAAAATATCGGTCTAAGGGTTAGGACAATGTGTAAGTGTCACAGTTACCTGCATTTATGTTTCACTGTATCTGTTCCACCTAAGTCCTATTCCTTAGAAGTCACTTTGCAAAACTGATATTTTATGGTTGTCTAATTATCCTTGTACTGTGTTTTCAAATTGATCATCAATTATCACAGCTAATGCACTGTTACAGTGGCCCCATGCAATCTTCCCTGCTGCAGATGAGATAATAGGCCAATAAAAGTCAAGCGGTGAAATAAGATGTGTGGGTTGCTTGTAGGTGCTTGTCCTATGGCTTTCAGGTCAGATCTCCTCAGGTTCTTAGCTGAAACACATCTTAATTATTTTAACTTAGCTGAAACAGATTGTTCATCTCATGTTTCGTTTTCCCTTGTGTGATTTTATTGAACAATTGAGATTATATATATATATATATATATATATATATATATATATATATATATATATATATATATATATATATATATATATAAATATATATATATATATATACTTTGTAAGGTAACTAAAAAAACACATGTTCAGTGTCTTAAATTGGTCAAACTGCTGTGTTTAGCTTCTTGGAGAAATCTACACTGTGATTAAATATATATATAAAGAATTGCATTTTATATTGTGTGATGGAATCATTGTCAAGGATTAAATAAGAGACATTTATATGGTGTAAATCAATTTAATGCAGGTGTTATTCGAATGTATACCAATTGAATAGAGTAGTATGTGTTAAAATAAGCTTGGGAGAGAGAAGCTGTAACCCTGAGATCAAATGGAGACACAGGGCGATTGGTGACATTATATTGTCATTAGAAATCTATCAACCACATCGCTGTCAGGTTCGTAAGGGATGACTTTAGTATCATGACATCACCATAACAAACAACTGGAGAGCTGCCACGAAATGCTGAGTGTTCTTAATATGTAAGAGATACAAATTAT